>NC_092056.1:315448-347948 GCF_039877785.1 Chaetodon trifascialis
TTAGTCCTCACCTCTTTGTCCTCACCTTTTAGTCCTCACCTGTTAGTCCTCACCTCTTTGTCCTCACCTGTTAGTCCTCACCTCTTTGTCCTCACCTGTTAGTCCTCACCTGTTTGTCCTCACCTCTTTGTCCTCACCTGTTAGTCCTCACCTGTTAGTCCTCACCTCTTTGTCCTCACCTCTTTGAATTCTAAAATTCTTTTTCTGACGATTGATTAGAAACTCGGATCAAAATGAAACATTTTCATGTTGCACTTTAATCTGAATATTTGCCTTTTTAATCTTTTTGTCCTTCCTTCCTTCTTTCATTTCATGAAGTTTCCATTTTCTCTTCATGTTGCTGTTGGTTTTCTTTTCTTATTTTCTGTCTCTTTTACTGCTGACGGATAGTTTATGCGATGGAAATCAATCGTGAGTATCTCAGACTGTAAACTTGGTCTTCAGCTCATCATGTATTTCTAGCATAGACTGAAAATAAAGATGGATGATGTGTCTCCACTTCCACTGTACAAAGATGAAGCCAAATTATTCCGGATGAAGTTTCTTGAAATGTTTTAATGTGAGGGAGCAACACTGGATCACAGGCTGCATCACTTCCTGTCAGTCCCTCATTTGTCCGGAGCAGGAATGGCGGACCCTGCCACCAAAAGTAGAAAGCAGAAGTACTATTTTCTACTTGACCACTAAATGCGAAGAGAGTGAATAGTTACTGCTGAAAAAGACACAAATAAAATCAAAATGAGGTTTGACTGCACAGGCCAGATCCTGAGAAAGTAGGCAAAACATCCAACAGGGGGCAGACAAGAGTCAACGTCAGGCAATGTCCTGGAAAACAAAGCAAACACTGGAAACAGGTGGAAACCACTGGCAGGCAGCAGAAAGGTACAGAGACGAACTGGTCAGGAGTTAAATACTCAGTGGAAGGAAGGCTGGTGAAGGCAGACAGGAAGACAGGAAGTCAAACAAAACATGACACATGAGGAGAACTTTTTCAAAATAAAACAAAATAAGCAGACCCCAAAACCATAGCATGAAGGACTTTTACTTGTCGTGGAGTGTTTTCATAGTTGTGGCATTAATACTTTTGCTGAGGTAAAAGCTCTCAATACTCCTAAGAGCGCCACTGATTAATCCTCCACATTATCAAAAATCTGAGAAATATTACAATGAAAATTTTGTTCAGTCTTGTGAAGTCTTGAGAGTTTTAATCCAAATAGGACATGGACACTCTCCATGTGTCTTTCTCCCTTTTTCATCTATTTATTTAATTTATCTATTTATTTCATAGACATCGCATGATGCTGAATATCAGATTTGCTTTGTTGTACCAAGGCCAATAATCTGCAGTCCTTTAGCAGGAAAATATAATCCAGGATTAAGCGTGGCAGTTTCAAACATGTGGGTGGATGTTAGACACCAGCGTCTTCTTTCTGAGCGCTCTGTGTAAAATGGACATTAATGAGACTGAGTGTGATGTTTGTGTCTCAGCTCCGTGTGGAGACAACATGTACGATGAAGATGGGAAGAAGCTTCCTCCCTGTATCCCCGGAGCCTGGCTCACTCCAGCCATCATGGCCTGCTACCTGCTGGTCGCCAACATCCTGCTGGTCAACCTGCTCATCGCCGTCTTCAAGTCAGTGTTCACCACCTGATCTGAGAGGGGTCAACCTGCAGACTAGACCCAACCAAGTAGTTGTGGTGCCCAAAGCGTCTCATGTAGTAGACAGACCTCAGATCAGTTCCTGATTAAACACACTGCAGCAAAGATCAAACATCCTGCTGTTACAGGAGGAGGAAGCTCATGTCTAGAGGAACATGTTTCCAAAATAAAAGTCCTGGTAACTTCAGTGTCAGGTTTCTCTCATTCTGCTTAGATTTTCATGCATCGATATGAAAAGAATGAAGAGAAAACAGAGAGAAGGACGGAGGGGAATAAAGATAAGAACAATGAACAGCACAAAGACAGAAGAGACAAAGAGAGAAATGAGAGACGGAAAGAAACAAAGGACAGAAAAGAAGAAGAAACATGGCTGAGGACTAGTCTTATGATCTGTTTTCTCTGATACCTAAAGGTTGATCTTCACTGTAAAATGGATCTGTCACACTTTCAAAGAGCTGATCTCAGATCTTTTGTTTCCAGATTCTGTTTGTGTATTGCTGCACGGCAGCGCAGCAGGTAGTGCGTGTGCCTCACAGCAAGAAGGTCGCCGGTTCGATTCCTGGGTCGGGCCCTTCTGTGTGAAGTTTGCATGTTGTTCCTGTGCATGCGTGGCTTCTCTCCAGCTTCCTCCCACAGACCAGAAACATGCTCATTAGGCTGATTGGTGACTCTAAATTGCCCCTAGGTGTGAGTGTGAGTGTGAATGTGTGTGTATGTGCCCTGCGATCGGCTGGCGACACCTGTTTTTATTCAGTGAATAAACCTTTAGCATGATGCTCAGTTTGAACAGCTGCGAAGGATTAGAGGACAAACAGCTGTCCTGGAAGACGTGGACCTGAGGAGAGACAGAAAATCACAATCAATAAAATAAAATGATAAAATCTTCATGTAAAGTCTTCTTTCAGTGAAACCGCCATCCTCTTCCTCTCCACAGCAACACGTTCTTCGAGGTAAAGTCCATCTCCAACCAGGTGTGGAAGTTCCAGCGGTATCAGCTGATCATGACCTTCCACGACCGTCCCGTCCTGCCTCCCCCGCTCATCATCTTCCCCCACATCTATATCGTCCTGAAGAGGCTGTGCTGCCGTTGCCGACGGACGCCAGAGGGCGATCACGACGACCGCGAGAGACGACTCCGTAAGATCCGGTTCACTGAGTCTGTCTGACAGCATCACTCACGACTCAAACCAAGAACCTGGAGAGATTAAATCCTGTTTGTTCCCTCAGAACTGGTGCTGAGTGCAGACGAGCTGAAGAGTCTGCATGAGTTCGAGGAACAGTGCGTCGAGGAATATTTCAGAGAGAAAGACGACGAGAAACAGTCGTCCAACAACGAGAGAATCAGAGTCACATCTGAGAGGTCAGGAAGACATTAGTCAGGATTATAAGACACCTACATCTAAAGAGATGTTCAAGCTTTCATTTTTACATTGCATCTTCATCATTTCCCTTTTCTAAAATGCTCTTTTTTATACATTTTACAAATATCTTCTCTCTGGGTTTAGAAACCCGTTGACTTTTTCTCCATGAGCCTGCTTCTGTCGTTCTGCCTTTAGAGGGCAGACTTGTTGAGACAAATAATCCCAAACTGAGGACATGATTGATCACAGCTGAATTTAGAACTGCACTTTGTTATCGTTTGGTGAGTAAAGCGTGTGCAGATAACGATGATAGCAGCATGAAGATAACGTACTCACAGCAGTAAAACCAAGAAAAATTTATTTATAGTCGAAAAAAGTGACAGTTTTCCTGGTGTCACCCTGTCTGTCCTCTGTTCAGGGTGGAGAACATGTTCATGCGTCTGGAGGAGGTGAATGAGAGGGAGCACTCAATGAAGGCGTCCCTGCAGACTGTGGACCTCCGCCTGGCTCAGCTGGAGGAGTTCTCCAGCCGGATGGTGAACGCTCTGGAGAAGCTGGCGGGTGTCGACCGTGCCGAGCTCATCCGCACCCGATCCAGAGGATCGTCCATCTGCGAGCCGGCCTCTCTGCTGCGACACAGCAGCATCAACAGTGCAGACGGGTACAGCCTGTACCGATACGAGCTGGAACATGACGACAAGATCTCAGTGTCCGGAGACACGGAGGGACACGACAGGAGGGTCCAACTGAGTCCAGAGAGACGAGGGGGAAACACAGAGGGAGGAAACACAACAGGTAGGAGAAGCATGAACACATTTTAAGACAGGACTTCTAGTTCTAAATAGGATTATACTTCTGAGCGTTGAGCGGATGACCTTAACTTTCACTGAGCATGTTGCTTCTGCCACTCTGTCATGTCGATTTGCAAAACATTGCAAAGATCAGGGCTTCTTTGACAGAGGTCTCCTCAACCCCTCACACTCATTCTGGTCATCTCTCACTTCATGGTGAGTGCTGAATCAAGGACAGCTGGACTTGGTTGTGGACACTTGAAAATGTTTCATCTCATCCAAGGGGTTTCTTCAGTTCTGACTGGCTGGTGGGGAGTCCCAGGTATTTGACCTCCGTGGGGTTGACATCAAGGTCACTGATACCACCCGGGTCGCTCGTGCTCCCGGCTGTGAAACTGCAGTTGTCACGGTCACTGAAGTTATCACCTGAAGCTAATTGTGAAAAGTTGTTAAATCTCCTGGCATGAGATGAAAGGACAGTGTTGTAGGTGGGGGATAAGTGAGGAATGCACAGACCTGTATATCTTCTTCTGACAGCTGTAAAGCCCTTTGTGACCACTGACTGCTGCAGGTTTGATAGGCCCACATCAACACCTGCCCCCCACCCTGTTCCGGACTTCAAACAACAACTTTCAGACCCCCTGCACCTTCTTTGTCTTCTAAAATCACTCGAAGACCGACTTCTTCTCAGAGTACTTACCTAATATACTCTATCTCTCCATCTATCTCTGCATTCTTCTCTAGCTCTCTTTCTAAATAAATTCATTTTTAAGCTGTCATTTGTTACTTGATGCACCTGCAGCCTGGTTTCTCTTGCCTCAGGTGGAACATGAACTGCGTGTTGAGACACCTATTCTGGGGCATCTCCTGGATCTACTTTGCCTGGATTGAACTTCATTAGTGTGTCGCTTTGGAGCTTCTGCCAAATGAATAAATGTGAACGCAAATATGTGATGTATTTTAACTGAAATGTGTCAAACCTGCATTAAAAAGGGGTTGAGGTTGATTTGAGCTGACGTGAACTTGTGCTTCCTGTTTTCAGGTGAGATAAAGGAGTTCGGGTCGACTCTGGAGGTGAGAGGACTGAGGGAGAGGACTCAGTCTCTGTCCAACGTCGACATCTTGATCTCCCCCTGTGACCCCGACCACAGTCCCTCCCACGTCCGTCCAGCTTCACCTCAGTGTGACACAACTGAAAAACCAGCAGAGAAAACCCGACTGGAGGCAGCAGTGTCCTTCCCTCTGGAGAGGTCAAAGGTCACACAGTATTCGTCGTCTCTGACTCTTAGCAGCTCCCCCTCCTCCATCAGGAAGTCCATCAGCAGCATTGTCTACAGCCCCGCTCATCAGGACCAGGAGGGAGCGACCACTTTGACCCCCCCTGGCTCAGAGCAGGTCTTCAGATCCAATCAATGGGGAGTCCACCCCTCCCCCAGAGTGTCAGTGGAGAAGAATACAGGCGACGAAACGAAACAGGAAGTGGAGGAGAGAACGTCCAGGCCATCTGACAGAGAACAGCCGTCTGAAGAGCTGCTGGTGGGGGAGGACAGGATGTACCCCACGCTGCGCTCCAAGAGTCTGAACAACAATCCGAGGAAGATAAGGACGAAGAAGAAGGAGAGTGAGGCGATGTTTCGCTCGACCGGCAGCGTCTCAGATCTGGTATCAGCATTCAGTGGGTCCACAGGGGGCCCGCGGTCCAGGACCAGGTCCAGAGACTCTGACTGCTGATCCTGAAAACTAAGGTGTTCACTTCACAGCAGAAGTCGTTAAAGCAGTTCTCAGCAGTATTTTTGTAAAACAGTGAAGAAGCAGTGAAAACAGCACGTCGGTGTGTCGGCGGTGGTGAGCCTTCAGAGAACCATCATTTGACAGTGGAAGACGTCGGAGCCTTCACGTCAATGAAAGTGTCAAACCCAGAATGAAAAGTGAAGCTCTGTAGAGTTTAAAGTCACGATTAATTCATCAGTGATTAATCTCCCACTTTTTTAACTAACTGCTGCACAGCATTCATTTATGACACTGAACAAACAGTGTAACTCATGAACATCCAATTATTAGGAACTAGACTTCTTCTGCAGCATATTTGTATCTGTGACATAGCATGTGTTTATTGTTTGTTGTAAAGCATCTTCAGCACTTGAAATGATTTGATTAAAAGTGTTGAATTTGTGACGACTAAAACATTGAAGAACTGATGGAGAATCTGCAGAATTCGATTCGGTCCCAGTTTCTGATGCAATGTAGCTCTTTTTAAGACTTCCGGCTGAGAACTTTGTAAAATATTTAGTAAAATATGTAAATCTGAGATGAATCATTAGTGTCACATCAGATGAAGATCAATGATGATTCTGAATGAACAAAACATGAATGAGTTTATTCTATTATTTCTGTTTCTATAATCTAACTTTCACGTTTATGAACATGTTGAAATATTAAGCATAAATTTTTGTATGTTTGTACATTTTCAGGGTTTTTTTGGGGGGGGGGGGGGGCTGAGGAGCATCTGATTCTGATCAATCAGGGAAATCAAAGGATGATTAGAGAACTTAAACTCTGCTGTTTGATTCTTTCAACCAAGTGGATTATTGTAGACACTGACTTTGAGACTTTGTGGACATTTGGAGCTTTGATCCAAACTGGGTTTGATCCAAACTGTGTTTGATTGAAAATGTGTTTGATTGAAAATGTGTTTGATTGAAACTGTGATTGATTGAAACTGTGTTTGATTGAAAATGTGTTTGATTGAAACTGTGATTGATTGAAACTGTGATTGATTGAAACTGTGTTTGATTGAAAATGTGTTTGATTGAAAATGTGTTTTATCCAAACTGTGTTTGATTCAAACTGCTGGGTCTTGAATCTTGAATGAAGTTCTTTCAAACTGTGATGTTTTGAGAGATTAAAGGGAACGAAAGTGAATCACACATTTGTTTTTGTTACTGAAGCATCTCCATCTTTCCTGCTAATCTGATCATAGGTCATCAAATATCTGAAAAATTAAAAATACTGGAATCTGACAGCTACTAATAAAATGTGAGACAAACATTAGTGAGCATGTGAAAGAGTATCAGTCAATCGGTGGTGAATTATCACTTATGGAGACATCTGATAAATGAGAAATGTGCCGCTTTGATTCATGTAATCAGCTGATTAATTAAATTAAACCTCCAGATTTCATCACTGCAGACTTTAACACAAATATTGTTTGTGCATCCTCAAAAGCAAAACAGCACCTTTTTATTAGAATACTGAATACATAATTTATTATTGATTATAAAACCATAAACTAAATGTAAAACATTAAAAAAATATATTAAATGTGAATTATGTAAAAAATATAAACAGAAGAAACAGAACAGGAAACACTTTTTAGCCTTTATTGATTCAATGAAAAAAAAATCCAGTTACAGCAAGTTTACAATAATTCTTCTGCAGAAGAAGACGGCTGTGAAACAAATGAAAACAGACTGTTCAGGCTCGACTCGTCTGCTGCAGATCAAAGACTGTTTGGATGCTACAACCACATGAAGCAGAGTACACAGCCGGAGGCTAACGAGCTAACAGCATCTTTAGTAATTCTTCAGAATTTAAGGAGAAGAAGAAGAAGTTTCCACACAAAGCGAAGCTCCGTTCAGACAGGACGAACATTTCAGGTGGAGGTGAGGACTGAAACCTTCACTGAGGATCTCTGGGACACACGTGGACATTCAGCAGGACACAGACTAAAGACAACCACAAAGGCCGCCTCAGGGGGGCGCCGCAGAGCTAAAGGAGAGCCAGAGATAATGCATGATGTGAAGTCAAAGCTCTCCCTCCTCCTCCTCCTCCCCAGAGTCATAATCAGTGAACACTCAGAAATGTTGATCTCATTCAGTGTGACATCACTTCCTGAGGAGATCATCATCTCTATGATCCAGAACAAACCTCCAGAAACCCACTGAGAAACCAGGAGAGGAGGAGGAGGAGGAGGAGGAGATTTAATGAGAGGAGGTGCAGCCAGGTCACAGACTGACAGGAGCTCACTGTCTGCAGTCATTACTGAGGGCGAAATTACCCACAGAATGGTTAAAAGCACTGAGCAGCAGAAGCAACACCTCCACCTCCTCCACCTCCTCCACCTCCTCCAACACTGACACAAACACAGGCTGGATGCAGCTGCTCATGTTTCATTTAAACTGCTTCACCTGTCACCTGTAATGTCCAGGTGTGTGAGTGTGTCAGTGCAGCTCATATAGACAGACACACACACACACACACACACACACACACACACACACACACACACACACACAGACAAACACATACACACACACACACACACACACAGAGGGGTCAAAGTTCAAGGTTTGGTCCAGTCTAAGTGCTGTGGAGTTCTTTCTGCCGTGTTATTTCTCGGCCTTCGTCTTGTCGTCGTACGTCCCGGCGTTCTTGTACGCGCCCACGTAGCCCGTGTTCTCCACCACGTCCTCCCGGCCCTCCCGACCTCGGCCCTTGCCGCTCTCGTCAAAGCGCTCCTTGTGCGACCCGGTGTAACGGGACGCATCGGTCAGGCGGTCCACCGCCGCCGTCTTTGCCACTTTCTGTTGGACACACAGAGGACAGGAAATGCATAAGACCAGACAAAGATGAAGTCCTTATTGCTGCTGACATCTGTGCTGGCTCCATCCTGCCCCAGCAGGTGAGAAAATACCTGAAGGTGCTGCCCTCTAGAGGCTGAAATGGTGAAACACATTAAAGGGTTCCAGTAATTTTCATTCTTCTTTCATTCTTCTTTCAACAAAAACTTTATTACTTTTAGAGAGACGTTCATGTCCAAACTCATGCAGCAAAGACACATGGAGGTGAGGAGGATTGTGGGTGTTATTTGACCCACGTGTTCCAAATCTAGAAGGTTATGTTGTGTGTGCAGATGCATGCTGGGATATCTGTCCAGCTGAACCTCACAGCTCGCAGAGCGTGCTGGCTTCAGGTCGTCTCCTGCCTCACGTGTGATTACTGTGTTACTGTGCTGGCTCGGGCTCTCATAAGTTCCAAAGACGGTTTGCCGAGCAGACTGTGACTGGAGCATCGCACCAGGCCGAGGTGTGTCTGTGGAGCAGCTCTGGACTGTTTCCTGCAGCTGAATGATGAAACATGAGGACAGAGGTGATGTAACACGGAGCTGCTGTTTGAGCTGAATGTGAATGATGACGAGCAGGTTGGTCATTGCGATCACGTTTTGATGAAGCTGCCGCATCAGTTCAGCTCATATATAAATGATTTATAGAAATGTATGCAGACGATTCTGTCATCTGTGTCCAAAGACCAAAGAAATCAGTAACAGCCAGTGCAGCTAAAGGGCTCGATGATTCACACCTGTGTCTACACGTAAAGACGTCTGTTTTTTCCGTCTGTGATCCCGAAAGCTTGTGTCTGGAGAGATCATCTCAGCAGGCAAAGCAGGTACCAAGTATCTTGGTACACCACTTTTGAAAGTACATTTGCATACTCAAACCAATTTACCTTCAGAATTACAAACGTGATGGAGCCTGGAGTACGTTCACAGTCAACGTTTGTTTGCTGTGGAATCACAGGGAGGCGGTGGAGTCAATGATGTTCAGGTTAGAGAAAGATCCTGATGTCTTAAAAAGAAAAACATCTTTGTTGTTGCTAATTAGCTGTGGAAGCATTAGGCCTCTAGTCTAATGTCCATAAACTGGCTGTCATGGCTGAAGGTCTCCTGTTTGCGTTGCTTCCTGCTTGTATCACATGATGGAGATAAGAGCTACAGTTTTGCAGGTTTTCAATCAAACTCTTTGTCTCACCGTTACTCCAGCGTTGGTGGGCTCTCTGCCTTCCACCAGTTTGAAGATGGACTTCAGGGCCTCCTCTTTGCTTTGACCTCTGAACCTCTTTGGAGCCAACTCCTCCAGAGCTCTGTGGAACTCCTCGTAGGTGATGACCCTGGACGTCTTCTGTCTTCACACGCAAACACAAAACAGATCAGGAAACACTAAACTGTTAACTTTTTGCTGCACTGTGAAACTGAGGTGGGTTAGGGTTGGGGTAGGCGTGTCTTGGTGGGTGGGGAATACTTTGCTTCGATTGGACCTAACCCCTCCCACACCTGGTGAACCCCACCTGCCACAGCTGAAGGACAGGCCTGTCTTTAAACTACGGTCAGATGTCTGTATGAACACTGAAACAGGTTTTTCCTGCTTTAATCATTCGTCCTGTTCATACTGGACATCATGGACTCCAAAGGAAGTGATGGAGGACGAAAGCCACTGTCCTCCTGTGTGACAGCCTACGACACGTGAGTCTAAAGTTCATGCGAGCAGTGAGGGAAACACACAGAAGTGATTTTACACTAAAAAGAGTCATTTTGGAAACGTCTGTTGCCTGTGGGAAACTGCATTGACCAATCAGATCGCCAGCAGCCAAAACCAGACTCACTTGACTTTGGAGAAGACGATGTCCACGTCAGTGCCGGTGACGTTCTTGCCGTCGATAATCTTGCAGTCTTTGCACAGTTTGGCCCAGTTCTTCCCGTTCAGCTCCCTTCCCGTGGCCTTGGTGTCTCCGTGGATGGCAAACTTCTTAAAAGCCGTCAGCAGGTGCTCCATGTCCGCACTCTCCGCCATGACAGGAAACAGAAGAAGAAGGCGGCTGATGATGTGAAGGAAGCCCTCCGTTCAGATCTGGAATGAGAAGAAACCACAGACGACAGAAAGTGATTCACCGTGTGCAGAATCACAGACACAAAATCCAGACGGTCTGTGGGCGCAGATCTCCGTCAAACTTAAACAAACTGTCCCTGGTGGGACGCCTCACGTCCCGTCTGTCCTCTGCTGAGATTTGACATCGAGCAGAGTCTGATGTTTCTGCTCCATGTGAGTCACCTGCTCAGCCAGGTGTTAAGCAGCCTCACGAACAGGCCTGAGGTAGGACGTAAACACACACACACGAACACACACACATAAACGCACAAACACACGTAAACACACACACACACGTTTGTCTCTCCTTTTAGGATTTCTGGTATTGTCACTAACTTTAGCCCCACCCACCCTGGCTCACAGTGACTCCGATTGGTCGGAGTCACTGTGAACATTTGCAGAAACACAAAAGTACGAGTGTGTGCAGACGAGAGGGGAGTTACCATGACGACCACTGTTAGGGAATGTATCAGTATGTGTGTGTGTGTAATCACACACGTCTGAGAAAGAGAGTGAGGTCATGTCTCACACTGACACACACACACACACACACACACACACACACACACACACACACAGACTTACATTTCTTTAAAACATTTCATTCTTTTACATTCATCTGCAGACAAACCTGCACAAACTACACAAACTACACAATCTACGCAGACCTGCTGAAACCTTCAGTTCATGCTGGTTTTCACGCGTGTACAGCTGTCGCTCCTGCACATGTATGTACAACGAATATGTGAGTTGTGTTTGCTATTGTGGAATCAGTGTAGTTTGTAGAATAAAATACAGCCTCTTGAAGGACTCGTCTAAGTTTAAACTTCGGTTTAATCATCAGGAAATTGGTTGTTAGGAACATCCTTGTCAATAAAGAAAGAATGGGCACACAAACAGCAGACACCTGTTCTCAGGCTGCCTGGCAGGCTGTCCGGCTTCTGGTGCCAGAGCTGATCCTCGACATGCACCAGTGTTTGTGATGAGCTGCTGAGCTGAGCTGCATGTTGCTCATGAAGCTGCGAAGAGTTGTGACCTCAGCGCGGAGAAAGCTGACATTTAACTTTAATTTCAGCTCAGCATTGAACGCTATGATCTCAGACATCCTCTGGTCTGAACTCGCCCTCTCACTGCATCAGCCTCCATGTGTCAGTAAACCACAAACATCTCCTGAACTCTGCATGAAGCGACTGTCGTTGGCTTCATCCTGGACGGTGCCGAGTCTGCATACCGACGGTAGGTCGAACAGCCGGTCCTCTGGCAGTGGACTTCAGGACGAGACCCCCATCACCATCACCAACACTGGGTCTGCTGTGGAGACCTTCCACAGTCTCCCAGGAGTTAAAGCATCCAGCATCGACTCTGTCATCAAGAAGGCCCAGCAGAGGCTGTACTTCCAGTTCCAGCTCAGGAAGTTCAACCTGCCTCAGGAGCTGCTGATCTAGTTCTACTCTGCAGTGATCCAGTCTGTCTCTGTTCATCCATCATAGTCTGGTTTGGATCAGACACTAAACAGGACAGAACAGTCTACAACAGTCAGGCTTGTAGAGGATTGGTGCCAACCTGCCCTCCAGTCAGGACTGATCCACCTCCAGAGTCTGGAAGCGTCACTGCAAACCCACCACACCTGGACACAACCTGTTCCAGCCTGTTCTCCCCATTGGAAGGTGCTACAGAGCTCTGCACACCAAAACAACCAGACACAAGACCAGTTTGAGTCCACAGACCATCGGTCTGAAGAGCAGCTCCATCAGTCATAGTGTCAGTAACCCTCCGACACCAAACGTCCACTGACATCCATTCAAAAAGCTTCATTTTCAACATATATCATCACACAGTCACTGTGAGTATAGATCCTGGACACAGACACGTAGACAGACATGTCCTGAATACCAGTCAGTATTTATTGTTAGCCATTAGAGACTTCTGTAGACTAAACCGCCAGCAGCTTGTCTGGTACTGTTTGACTGCAGTAACAGTGAGACTGCTGTCTTGCAGGGACAGCGGGTGTCCTTCCTTCTCTAATACCTTCAATTTGGTTTATTTGAAATGGCAGAAGGTAGAAGATGATGGTGTTTCCGCACTGTCGACTGTAGTCGAGCAGTTGGTTGCACAGCCACCTTTCTATCAGCTGCACAGTGTTAAAAACACGCTTGATAGCTCGTCGACAACTTCCCACAGCACCCCCTGCTGCACAGCTGCTGTAGATGCATTACTGCTGGTTTATTCCTGTAGAACTCAAAGATGAATGATGAGCCTACACCAGCACGAAGTGTCAACCAGCATATTCTGTGAACCCACAGAATGCTGCCATTAACTGGGTCAAAATTCCCATAAAATGAATACTCAAAACCCCGAAGGCTGAGCTGCATTATCAGAAAGATCCAGTACGTCCACAAATAACGCAGGTTACATCTGTGGATGGACCTGCAGGGAAACCTTTAATCAATAATTCAATTCACCTCGACAAAATCAAGACTGCGTACACTGAATCAAGTAGGTCGCTATAAATAGATCCTACAGGCTCCAGGAGGTAACGGCAGTGAAAGCATGTTCAGATTTAGCAGGTCTGTGGAGGAACGTAGCTGAGATACAGAGAAAGTCAACAACGTAGAACCCTCCACAAAATGACACACAGCATTTAAATAGAAGAGGACGAAGGCCTGAAAACAGTCATGCAGCGTCATTGGATCCATGTTGTACATGAATGGAAATATCAGCTGGTCACAAACCTGATAATTTATCATATATTCATAGTCTGTGTGAAGAAACCCCTCAGATAACGTTTAGTAAAAAAGACAAACAGGAAATACCCATCGGAGAACATGAATATTCAGCATAAAGGATCACAGGAAAAAAGCCAGTCATCACTCAGTCCTGTAGAAGCCGTTTGAGTCCAAGTAGCCTCGTGTTGTTTCAGCAGTCTGTCAGGGTCGAGGACGACCTGCTAACCCGCCGTCTTTTGCCTGATGAAGGCGTCACAAATAAACGTGTTTCTGCAGGTTAGACAGTCTGCAAGAGTTGTAGCCTTCTCACCTGCCTGAGGCAGGTGAGAAGGCTACAGCTGTAGGACTTCGGACTCAGGTCTGTGAGACCGGGGCCTTTATCGGCAACATGTTGTTTATGTTGCGGTAATATTCACAGTTCATGCGTGAAACATGAATTTGTATGAAGAACATAAGAAGTATCTCCACCTTCACTCCCTCTGAAAACAGTTAAGTCGGACCAATGAATTTCTGCCTCCCTGATGTCCCTGATGTCCATGATGTCCATGATGTCCTGACCTCTCCCTGAAATTAAAGGCAAACCCTCTCTGAGCTCCAGCTGCCCCTCTTCTCCAAACAGGGCAGTCCTTTGAAAGCAGAGGCGGTGCAGCGTTACACGGCGAACTTCAGCCTATTGAAATGTGACCTGTGTGTTGAGGACGGATGAGAATCCATCATGTCTCATCCGTCCTCTCAGCAGCCTGACCATCGGCTCGGAGTCTGGATGCGTCAGAATCCAGCAGCTTTTCACCAGGTGTCACGACACGTGTGTGGATGTGGTCAGACGTTACTCCGGATTACGACATCACTCCGGATCAGCTGTCAAAGCAAAGCGTGTTGCGTTGGATGGACGGCGTCTCGGATCAGAAGCAGCCAGTTAGCAGGTTCAGTCCTCCACGCTAACACAGTCTGCACAGGATGAGTCCAGGTGCGGTATTGAGTGTGGGTCACCTGCTGGTTCAGAGCGTGAAATGGAAGGTGTGCTTAGATCTTGAGTAACGTGTGAGCTGACAGCTGTGGTAATGAAAGCAGACAGAAACTGTGTCTGTGTGGACACGCTGTGACGGTCTATGAGACCCGTTCAGTCACTCCAGGTCCTGGTCTGACACGGCTCCTGCTGAGCGTCACACACAGCTACATGCTAACAGCATGAGGCCCAGCTAGAACTGAACGAAGCACCGGGTTTCAGACTGATTTGGAAACATGGAAACACGAAATGACTAACTGCGTTCTTCATTCAGTCGCACGTTGACACACGAGGCAGCTTCAACGGATTCTTCCAGAACTGATCAGAGACAAATGATCCGAAAGGTTTTTGTTTGTTTATTTGAAAGGATCCCGCCATCAGCCATGACACCAGCTCGTCCTCCTGAGGTCAGAAATCCCAGCCTGTCCGTATTGGTCGTCCCTGTTGAAGCTGCTGCCTCCACGACCCGGATAAGTGGAAGAAGATGAGAACGAGTGAGCAAAGGAGGAAGTCAGGTGATGTAGTATAAAGACCAGGAGAGTCCACATGTGGAGGAAGATGGCTGTTCATGTCCCGTGTGAAACCACGGGACACTAAACCTTTTTTAACTTACGCAACGTACAAACGTAACGTAACATCCATCCTTTCAGCTCCCTCTTCTGAAACCTAACGAAACCGTTGGACAGCGTTAACCATGTGACGATGAGGATCCAGCACGATGAAGGTCTGGTCCAGATTATGCATCATAGACATAAACAGCTGCTGTCTGCTTTCTCCTTCTGCTTGGTGAGAGGAAGGACGAGGAATGTGGAGTTAGACTCAGACTAAGCATCAGGGATCATCTCCAGAGAACAAGGACAATGATGATGAGGAGCGTCGATCCTCTGCTGAAGGAAGCGTTTTCATGGTGTTTAAGTGAGGGTTTGATCTTTGATTGACGTCTACAAAGAAGATATTTGGTTTGGGATTTTGGGATTGTCCTTCAGATGAGTTTGTTTTGGACATGGAGAGCCAGAGCTGGACTTAAGTCTTCACCTGGACATGTTGAAGACTAAACATTGATGGAGGACATCGTCAGTAATGACGTGAAGAGAGAGAATGATTTGCAGGACATTTCAACAGTAAGAGTGAAGTATTGAGTATTAATATATAATGAGTATTTTATACTTTCAAATGTCTTTTTTTGTCAAAGTACATGTGCAATACTGCATTTGCTGGTACTTTGTATGTGTTTGTATTTCGTAATTATTCTTATTATCATTAAAAAAGAACTTCGGAGCTTCAGCTGCTCCTGCTTTGCTTCCTGTACTTCATTAATACCCAGTAATTATTTCTTTGGTTCCTCATAAGTAAAAATATTTGCAGTATAAATATTCAGAGACTGTCTTCTGTACTTTTGACGTCTCTGTCGCATTTCTGTTTGCAGAACCTCTTTCATGGCTTCCAGTTACTTCATGAAAAGTGGCTTCATGTTCATTCATGACTGAAGAAAGAAAGTAAAAACAGGCGGACAGCCGTCCAGCAGTCTTACCTGTCTGTCCTGTGTCTCCGTCTGTCTCCTCTTCTTCACCTCAGTCTCTCCTCTCTCTTCTGTCCCACAGCGGCGTCGCAGCTTTCAGACCAGCTCTGCGGTGCTGAGGGCTTGTTATCGTCTGTTTATCCTGTCGCCATGACGACATCCTGTCCCACATCAGGGGAGGGTCATAAAAGGGGGAGGAGGAGGCGAGGAGGGCTGGTCCTCCGGTAGGAACGTCCATGCAGGCTGCTGCAGAGCTGCAGATCAAAGGCCAGAGGTCGGAGGTCAGACTGGAGGAGCATTTCAGAGTGTTTCATGCTGTGCAGCAATAAATTAAAACAATGAAGAAAAAACACAAAATAATCTTAAAACCTGAATCCAGAACAGCTGCGACGCCGTTTAACCCGTCAATCAACAGGAAGTGATCAGCTGATCTGATCCTCTGACACAGACTGACCTGAGAACAGTCAAAGATTCGACGTTTGTCCGTCAGCACAGTCAAAATCTGCTGACTGTGGATCTGTGTGTGTGTGTGTGTGTGTGTGTGTGTGTGTGTGTGTGTGTGTGTGTGTGTGTGTGTGTGTGTGCGTGCATGTGTGTGTGTGCATGTGTGTGCGTATGTGTGTGCGTGCATGTGTGTGTGTGTGCATGTGTGTGCGTATGTGTGTGCGTGCAGGTGTGTGTGCGGGTCGTTTATAATATTACAACACATTTTATATTATATATGTTGGTGGCACGGTGGACAGTGGTAACACTGTCACCTCATAGCTAGAAGGTCCCAGGTTCGATTCCTGCCTGGGGCGCTGTGGGTGCTTCAGTGCCTGCTGCTCGAGGAAAAAGGGGCCTTTCTGTGTGGAGTTTGCATGTTCTCCCCGTGTTCACCTGGGGTGTCCTCCATAAAATAAACCCCCGCTAAAAACATGAAGAAGACCACCACCTGACCAGCGGTGACGAAAGGAACTGGTCCCCGGGCGCCGCCGTCGGCTGGCAGCCCACCGCTCCTGGTCTGCCGCAGAGGACGGACGATCAGGACGGATAAATGTAGAAGAAACAATTTCACCAAAGCATGCTGTGTGATCAATAAAGTAAATCTTAATCTTAATGTCTAATACATGATCTGAATCTGCGACATAGTAACGAAAGTACGTTTCCTCCGAAATAGAAACACTCAAGAGAAGTACAAATACCTCAAGCACAAAAGTACATTTACTCCAGTACTAAAGTACAATACAGAGTTATTAAAAGTGGTTTCAGGATCAATACACCTGGACCTGGACCAGAGGGGAGACACAGACCCCCTCTAGAACAGGACAGCAAGAGACACACAATCACCAGAAAGACACACAAGAGCACCATGAGACACAAAACAGAGACACAAAACCAAAACAAAAAGACGCAAACCAACAAAACCACCACAAAAAGACATAAAAACCAGCACAGAGACAGAAAACCAGCACGGAGACATAAAAACCAGCACAGAGACATAAAAACCAGCACGGAGACATAAAAACCAGCAGAAAGAGACAGAAAAACCAGCACAGAGACAGAAAAACCAGCACAGAGACAGAGACAGAAAAACCATCAGAAAGAGACATAAAAACCAGCACAGAGACAGAAAAACCAGCAGAAAGAGACAGAGACAGAAAAACCAGCACAGAGACAGAGACAGAAAAACCATCAGAAAGAGACATAAAAACCAGCAGAAAGAGACAGAAAACCAGCACAGAGACACAGCAGCTGTATGAACGTTCAGACTGGGAGCTGCTGATCTGGTCTGACTGGATTCTACCTGCCTGGTTCACCTGGAGAGCAGCAGCTCGTGTGGATGATCTTTCTGATCCACATCATGTCATTATGTAATCTGGAGCCATCGCCATGACAACAGAAACAGAAACAATGACAACACGTGGATGAGCGAGGAGACAGGAAGTGAGTCTCACAGGAAGTACTTCACTGTGTGTGTGAGGGTTGACAGGAGGACGGATGTTTATCAAGCTACAGACCTGGTCCTGGTCCCGGTCCTGACCTTCGACCCCAGTCCAGCTTAGTTTTGGTCTTTTCATGAAACGTTCTTTAGTTTTAAAAGACAGCAACCAGGAGACACAGGCAGACCTACGTCCACCACTCAGCCGGCGTCAAGCTGCTGCAGCAGTGAAATTCGTAGTAAATGAAGTTTGTTTCACATTTTACTTTTGAAACTCGTCTTTCTTGGCCTGATGTGACGTTCAGGGACCTCTGAAGGCGTAGGACGTGAAGGAGCTGCCAGGACCTCCACTGCGCTTTGGAGCAACACAGTGAAAGAGCCGACTCCCGGTCTGAGCCAGCATCTCCGTCAGGCCACCTACAGGAGAGCCGACAGAGGGGAAAGCAGGGCCCCCACAGGAAACAACCTGACCCCAACCACTGAGCCACCACACCGTCCATTACTATGAGCATCAGATCAGACTCAGGATCAGCAGATAATCAATACAGAAGGACGTCATCAGACCCCAAACGCTGCAGAGACATTTATTAAACTCACAGACCAATAAAGTTTTCTCAACGACGATCGTGAGATAAACAATAGAAAACAAAACCAGGCTGAACCACGTCTCTGTCTCTGTCCCTGTCCCTCTCACGGGACACAACAGGATGTGACCTCAGGTCCTCGGTTGTGTCAGCAGGAAGCAGCTGTCGGTGTGGGAGGACTTCAGCATGACATGATGTGGTTCAGGGCGGGCGAGTCTCCAGAGACCTGCAGGGAGTGAGTCCGTCATCGTCAGGCGGACTGGGTCTGCTTCCAGAACCAGGATCAGCTTCACGGTTAAATACACAAACACATAAAAGGACTTTTTTCTTTTCATCTTACCCAAAAGTAATACTGGCATTTAAATACGTTAAGACGAGAAGCAGCGCTGCAGCCGTCACACCTGAATCAGTCTTTATATTTAATGTTCAGCAGCTCAGTTTGAGGAAACTCTGTCCAATGAATTCAACATTAAACGTAAAATGTTGATTTCTTAAAGGAAAAAAAAACTTTGAAACACTCAGATTGAACTGTCACCACTCTCTCCCTCACAGGTGCCCCCTGGTGGTTGAACATGTAGATGAACTTGAGCGCCCCCTGCTGCCCGTGCAGCGGCTGTGCGACTTACGCCACACACACACACACACACACACACACACACACACACACACACACACACACACACACACACACACACACACACACACACACACACACACACAGCCTTCCTGAACTCGCTTTGTTCTGTCACATTTTGTTGTAATCACGAAGGTTTTGGGCTCAAACATCCAGCTGCTGTGGAACACACAGGAACAGGAAGTGATGTCATGAGCCACTCTGCACTCCACCTTCATGTGTTAGCAGGCTAATGCTAACATGTTGTGCTGAGACAAAAACTGGATGAAGAAATGTGATTCTTTGTCAATCAGTTCACTGGAAACCAGTATGAGGCTGCAGGTGAACTGGGCAGCTGCCAAACAACACAGAGTGTGTGTGTGTGTGTGTGTGTGTGTGTGTGTGTGTGTGTGTGTGTGTGTGTGTGTGTGTGTGTCACATACATTGCTGCTCCTTTTTGATTGATGCTGTTATGATGTTGTTGTGGCTTGTTGCCGGGGCAACCTTTCAAATCATAGAATGATGACATGCAACAACACACTCCGACACACACACACACACACACACACACAGTGACACACCCACACACACTCCGACACACACACACTGAAAGGACAAAGACAACACATCGTATAAACATCAGAGTAAGTCATCAGAGTTCATTAATCTGTGTCATTCAACAGTTGTTTGAGGTCCAGCATGATGGACCAGGTCCAGGATGGAGGACCAGGTCCAGCATAACGGGCCAGGTCCAGCTGAACATTGGGACTCAGCATAAAAGAAGAAGAGTGATCAGTTTTTCTTTTATTGTTAAACAGGTGAAAAAGAATCATGTCAGACAAAGTCTTCATCCCGTCATGAGACGCCCTGACAGCTGAGTCCTCCTCCTCTTCTTCTTCTTCTCTTTATGAGAGTTCACTGTTCAGACTGAAACCAAGCTCACATCTGCAAGCCAGAACCAGAACCACAGCCAGAACTAGAACCAGAACCAGTCGGCCCTGCTCTGTCTGAAGGTAATGGTGTCCACCTCCCAGCAGCTCAGAGCTCAGACTAACATGTATATCTCATTAAAAGAAAAACAAATATCAGCCATTTCATTGGTCGTGTGCTGGACCACTTATTTGCAGGCGCTGGGGTAGCGGTTTCTTTATGCTAAGCTAAGCTAAGCTAAGCTACAGCCTCATATTCAGTGTGCAGACATGAGAGTGAACCAGTCTGAACAGCTCGCTCTCAGACAGAAAGAGAAGAAGAAGATTTCACTGCTACACAAACAACAACAACAGAGGCTGGAAGCATTTGATTGGCTGAAAAGTGAAACTGTGACATGTCAGAAAAATGCTGTGGAAAGTTTTCTGAAAAGGAACTTTTATCAAAAATAAAAATATCAATAATGAAATAAACTCTGAAGAGAGTCGAACTGGTGGAATAACGTTTTGTGGTCGTGAGTTCTGACTGAAGTATTTTTCATGTACTGTAACTTTACTCATATTCTTTGCACTTCATGTTGTATTTGTTTATATTGGTCCTTCTGGAGTTCCACAGATGGCAGAACAGAATGCATGCTGGGCGTTAGCATTAGCATTAGCATGACTGTACTTGTCATGTTGTTGGAGGTCGTTACTGCAGCTGCTGTGGAGACAAACAGAAGCTACACAGGAAGTGATGTCAGACTTCAGCTCTCTGTAAAACACCCTGTCCCTCTGGCCCTGGATTTCCATGGAGACCAGCAAGGCACAATGAGGAACTGTTAACTGGGAAACAGTAAAAACCACTGGGAGCGTTTCCACAGAAACACTAGCAGAGACACAAACACACTTTTGAGTGACGTACAAAGTTAAGGTTCACAGGTCGAGGACCAACCGAAAGCTCCCTCAGGTCTAGACGCTGTGCACAGACAGAGCTCACCTTTGGCATCAGAGTTAAAAAGTCGAGTCTTTGTCCAAACCAACAGAGAGCACAGGTACAAACAGAGGCTGAAACAAAGACAGGTGTGCATGGAGCAGGTGATCAAACAAAGATAGAAGAGTCTGTTCCAGAACAGAGTCTGCTCAGGTTACAGCTCCACCCAGGAGGCTACACCTGATCCCAGCGATGTGCGGGACGCCGGTCTGGACCCGGGCCTGGAGCCGGTCTGCTTCCTGCCCACATTGAGGTCTTCCTCCCAGGGCTCAGGGGCCTCTCCGCTGGCCCGGCTGACGAACACCACCGGAGGTTGGGCAGAGGCCATCTCAAACCTCAGCTCTGAAGCGCTCTTATTTGTGCGGGAGGAGGAGGCCTTCCTCTTAGTCCTGGGCTGGGGGGAGGGCAGGGGGAACGCCGAACAGACTCTGTGTGAAGACGAGGAGGTGTCTCCGGCAGCAGCGGCAGATGATGAAGAGCCCAGTTTGGCCAAAGCCACCGGGATCTCCTCCAGAGACTCTGCAGAGTCAGAGTGGTACTCGGCAGGAGGGGCGGCGGCCTGGACGGGGCCCAGGGCAGGGGCCGGGGGGGGCAGGGACGCCCTGAGAGGGAATGCTGGGAAAGGAAGTCGCTGACCCAGGGACACAGTGGACACACTGCTGGGCTCCGCTGGAGGACAACAAACAATACAGAATAAGAAGAAATGTCCCCCAGAGGAGGCGCCCATGCATTCTTCATGAATCTATATTTATATTCAGGAAATCTATGTTGCGTTTTGAACACATTAGCCTTCATTAGCCTGATTTTAGCCTTCATTAGTCTTCATTAGCCTGAGTTTAGCCTGCATTATCCTTCATTAGCCAGATTTAGCGTGGGTTTAGCCTTCATTAGTCTTCATCAGCCTGAGTTTAGCTTCATTAGCCTGACTTTAGCCTTCATTAATCTGAGTTTAGCCTTCATTATCCTTCATTAGCCAGATTTAGCCTGAGTTTAGCCTTCATTAGTCTTCATCAGCCTGAGTTTAGCTTCATTAGCCTGACTTTAGCCTTCATTAATCTGAGTTTAGCCTTCATTATCCTTCATTAGCCAGATTTAGCCTGAGTTTAGCCTTCATTAGTCTTCATCAGCCTGAGTTTAGCTTCATTAGCTAGACTTTAGCCTGAGTTTAACCTTCATTTGCCTGAGTTTAACCTTCATTAGCCTTCATTAGCCAGACTTTAGCCTGAGTTTAACCTTCATTAGCCTGAGTTTAGCCTTCATTAGCCCGAGTTTAGCCTTCATTGGCCTGACTTAGCCTTCATTAGCCTTCATTAGCCTGACTTTAGCCTGAGTTTAGCCTTCATTAGCCTGATTTTAGCCTTCATTAGCCTGAGTTTAGCCTTCATTAGCCTGATTTTAGCCTTCATTAGCCTGAGTTTAGCCTTCATTAGCCTGATTTTACTCTTCATTAGCCTGAGTTTAGCCTTCATTAGCCTGAGTTTAGCCTTCATTAGCTGAGTTTAGCCTTCATTAGCCTGATTTTACTCTTCATTAGCCTGAGTTTAGCCTTCATTAGCCTGCGTTTAGCCTTCATTAGCCTGTGTTTAGCCTTCATTAGCTGATTTAGCCTTCATTAGCCTGAGTTTAGCCTTCATTAGCCTGACTTTAGCCTTCATTAGCCTGAGTTTAGCTTTCATTAGCCTGACTTTAGCCTTCATTAGCCTGACTTTAGCCTACGTTTAGCCTTCATTAGCCTGGGCGCTCACAGTCGCTGCCTCTAGCTGCCGGACACTTTGTCTTCCAGAGACGTCCTCTGATCGTTCTGTCGGTTCTGTCTGTCTGTTTCGTTCAGTTACTGAAAGCTTTCACATCTCTGGCCTGATCACAGAAACACAGGTGTGTGTGTACCTGAGGGCGGGGCTGTGCTCGGGCAGCGCTCTCTGATCACCTCTGCGGGAACTTTACGGATCTTCTTCCTCTTTTTCTGTCGGAGCGCAAACACATGAAGCAGATTCAGTTTCCCTTGGTTCACAGAACTTTACCTGTGCGCGTCGGTGTGTGTGTTTACCTGTGTGCATCAGTGTGTGTGTGTGTGTGTGTGTGTGTGTGTGTATTTACCCGTGTGCATCAGTGTGTGTGTGTGTGTGTGTGTGTGTGTATTTACCTGTGTGCATCAGTGTGTGTGTGTGTTTACCTGTGTGCATCAGTGTGTGTGTGTGTGTGTGTGTGTGTGTATTTACCTGTGTGCATCAGTGTGTGTGTGTGTGTGTGTGTATTTACCTGTGTGCATCAGTGTGTGTGTGTGTTTACCTGTGTGCATCAGTGTGTGTGTGTGTGTGTGTGTGTATTTACCTGTGTGCATCAGTGTGTGTGTGTGTGTGTGTATTTACCTGTGTGCATCAGTGTGTGTGTGTGTTTACCTGTGTGCATCAGTGTGTGTGTTTACCTGTGTGCATCAGTGTGTGTGTGTGTGTGTTTACCTGTGTGCATCAGTGTGTGTGTGTGTGTATTTACCTGTGTGCATCAGTGTGTGTGTGTGTGTATTTACCTGTGTGCATCAGTGTGTGTGTGTGTGTGTGTGTGTGTGTATTTACCTGTGTGCATCAGTGTGTGTGTGTGTGTGTTTACCTGTGTGCATCAGTGTGTGTGTGTGTGTGTGTGTGTGTGTGTGTGTTTACCTGTGTGCATCAGTGTGTGTGTGTTTACCTGTGTGCATCAGTGTGTGTGTGTGTGTGTGTGTGTGTGTGTGTGTATTTACCTGTGTGCATCAGTGTGTGTGTGTTTACCTGTGTGCATCAGTGTGTGTGTGTGTGTGTGTGTATTTACCTGTGTACGTCGGTGTGTGTGTGTTTACCTGTGTGCATCAGTGTGTGTGTGTGTGTGTGTGTGTTTACCTGTGTACGTCGGTGTGTGTGTGTTTACCTGTGTGCATCTGTGTGTGTGTGTGTGTGTGTGTGTGTGTGTTTACCTGTGTGCGTCGGTGTGTGTGTGTGTGTGTGTGTTTACCTGTGTGCGTCGGTGTGTGTGTGTGTGTGTGTGTTTACCTGTGTGCGTCGGTGTGTGTGTGTGTGTGTGTGTTTACCTGTGTGCGTCGGTGTGTGTGTGTGTGTGTGTGTGTTTACCTGTGTGCGTCGGTGTGTGTGTGTGTGTGTGTGTGTTTACCTGTGTGCGTCGGTGTGTGTGTGTGTGTGTGTGTGTGTGTTTACCTGTGTGCGTCGGTGTGTGTGTGTGTGTGTGTGTGTGTGTTTACCTGTGTGCGTCGGTGTGTGTGTGTGTGTGTTTACCTGTGTGCGTCGGTGTGTGTGTGTGTGTGTGTTTACCTGTGTGCGTCGGTGTGTGTGTGTGTGTGTGTTTACCTGTGTGCGTCGGTGTGTGTGTGTGTGTGTGTGTGTGTGTGTGTTTACCTGTGTGCGTCGGTGTGTGTGTGTGTGTGTGTTTACCTGTGTGCGTCGGTGTGTGTGTGTGTGTGTGTTTACCTGTGTGCGTCGGTGTGTGTGTGTGTGTGCTGCAGTCTTGGGCTCTGTAGACACAGTGGGCGGAGTTTCTTCCTCCATGACAGAATTAGACACAGTCCTCACTCTGCCATTAGCCAGGAACCTGCCCCACACACACACACACACACACACACACGTGTCAGGTTTTGGGGACGTACACAGATGTTGTCCTCAGTGGTACTGAAGCTATCTGGACCTGCTGCTGCTTCTAGAAGCCGTTTCCTCTCATCCACCCATCAACACCACCACTGATATGAGTCGTTAGGGTCACATGATGATGGGCGGAGCTACGATCCTGCAAGAGGACAAAAACCTGGACTCCTCAGCAGTCAGGTGGAACTGAAGAAGGACGGGACGAGAGACAAAATGTCTTCTAGACTGTGGAGCAGCAGCAGCAAGCCCAGGGCTGAAGTCGGCTGAGGCCGCTCCACCACAGGCGGAGTCTGTCTGTGTGAACGTGTTTGAGGACTTTGTCTGACTTTCTCCTCCATCTTTTTGTGCTTCGTCCACTTTGTGTCCTCTGTCCTGTCCTTCCTATCCTGCTGACCCTCTGCTGTGAGAGCTGCAGCACACATGAAGCTGCTGTCCAGGTTCAGGGCAAACAGCCACAGGGTGGAGTTATTTCTGAAGACCTACACACACACACACACACACACACACACACACACACACACACACACACACACACACACAGAGTTCAAACACACACACACACACACACACACACACACACACACACACACAGTTCAAACACACACACACACACACACACACACACACACACACACACAGTTCAAACACACACACACACACACACACACACACACACACACACACACAGTTCAAACACACACACACACACACACACACACACACACAGTTCAAACACACACACACACACACACACACACACACACACACACACACACACACACACATACACACACACACACACACACAGTGTGTGTCACAGCCAAAGAATTTGGTGTTGCACACTTTGTTTTGTGCAGAGTAAACAGTGTCCATGGCGACGAGCTCAGGTCTCGTAACTGTTGGCGGCTGTTTGCTGAAACATGACGGGACCTGGCCGGGCTCGGCCAATCGCGGCAAGCGGCGGGCTGAGCCTGGACCAGCACAGAGAGCGGACTCCAACACGCCTGCTGTGGCTTTAACTCGTGTTAACCAGGTGTGTGGACAGGTGAGACTCACTCTGCCTCCGCCCGCTCAGCCACAGTGGTAGCGTCCTCCACGTCCAGCTGAGGGTTGGTGTAACCCAGAGCGCCTGAGTAGTTCACATCCTGAGGGGGACAGCAGGAGACAGACAGTGCAGTTAAACCGCAGATAAAGACGCACATGAAGCGCGATGGGAGCTCGGTCTCACAAACTTAAAGACTTAGAGGACTTCCTGTCTTACACTAAGACACGTCTTTGACCTTTTGACCCTGACATGATGAAGACTGTCTTCATGTTGTGTTTGTGGTCGTTTGCCTCAGTGATGACTACAGTTTACTGTGTTTGAGTCCAGGTCCCGTGGACAGACCCCAGACCCCAGACCCCAGACCCCAGACCCCAGACCCCAGACGAGCACCACGCACCTTCATGAGGGTCCCTGATGGAGCGGACGTCTCCTTCACTGGTCCTGGTTTCCTGCTGTCCTGACGGTGGCGCTGACGCACAATGTACTCATAGGTACTGAGTCTGTTCCACACTACAGAGACACAGAGACAGACAGAGAGACACCAAGAGAGAGAGAGAGAGACAGAGACAGACACACAGAGACAGACAGAGAAACACACACACACACACACAGACACAAAGAGAGAGAGAGAGAGACAGAGACAGACACACAGAGACAGACAGAGAGACAGACAGAGACAGACAGAGAGAAAGAGAGACAGACAGAGACACACAGACACACACAGGTGACATGAATCCTGCAGGTGTTACACTGACATTGTGAGGAGGAGGGGCCTTTAAACACCTGACAGGTGTGTCTTACTCAGGTAGATGTGGAAGCAGAGCAGGTGGCAGAGCAGCACAGACGACAGCAGACCCAGAGCGATGGTGACAGCAGCCAGAGCAGGAACCACTGCAGCCTCCGCCCGGACCGGAGACACCGGCAGGAAGAGCAGCCACACACCTGTGTCGTTCCTCACTGAGGACGCAGAGACACACAGAGAGACAGAGAGACAGAGACACAGAGAGACACACAGAGACACAGAGAGACACACAGAGACACAGAGAGACACACAGAGAGACAGAGACACACACAGAGACACAGAGAGACACACAGAGAGACAGAGAGAGACAGAGACACACACAGAGACACAGAGAGACACACAGAGACACACAGAGACACACAGAGAGACACACACAGAGAGACAGAGACACAGAGAGACACACAGAGACACAGAGAGACACACACAGAGAGACAGAGAGAGACAGAGACACAGAGAGACACACAGAGACACAGAGAGACACACAGAGACACAGAGAGAGACAGAGACACACACAGAGACACACAGAGACACACAGAGAGACACACACAGAGAGACAGAGAGACACACAGAGACACAGAGAGACACACAGAGAGACACACACAGAGAGACAGAGACACAGAGAGACACACAGAGACACAGAGAGACACACACACAGACACACACAGAGAGACAGAGACACACACAGAGACACAGAGAGACACACACAGAGAGACAGAGAGAGACAGAGACACACACAGAGACACAGAGAGACACACAGAGACACACAGAGAGACAGACACACAGAGACAGAGAGATACACAGAGACACAGAGAGACACACAGAGAGACACACACAGAGAGACAGAGACACACAGAGACACAGAGAGAGACAGAGACACACACAGAGGCACAGAGAGACACACAGAGACACAGAGAGACACACACACAGACACACACACAGAGACAAAGACACACACAGAGAGACACAGAGACACAGAGAGACAGAGAGAGACACACACAGAGAGACAGAGACACAGAGAGACACACACACAGAGAGACACACAGAGAGACAGAGACACAAACAGAGACACAGAGAGACACACACAGAGAGACACACAGAGAGAGAGACACACACACAGAGACACACAGAGACACACAGAGACACACACAGAGAGAGACACACACACAGAGACACACAGAGAGACAGAGAGAGACAGAGACACACACAGAAACACACAGAGACACACAGGCACACACACAGAGACACACACACACCGCACACAGAGACACACACAGACACACACAGAGAGAGACACACACACACAGACACACAGAGAGACAGAGACACACACAGAGACACACAGAGACACACACAGGCACACACAGAGAGAGACACACACACAGAGACACACAGAGAGACAGAGACACACACAGAGACACACAGAGACACACACAGGCACACACAGAGAGAGACACACACACAGAGACACACAGAGAGACAGAGACACACACAGAGACACACAGAGACACACAGGCACACACACAGAGACACACACAGACACACACAGAGAGAGACACACACACAGAGACACACAGAGAGACAGAGACACACACAGAGACACAGAGACACACACAGGCACACACACAGAGACACACAGAGAGACAGAGACACACACAGAGACACACAGAGACACACAGGCACACACACAGAGACACACACAGACACACACAGACACACACAGAGAGAGACACACACACAGAGACACACAGAGAGACAGAGACACACACAGAGACACAGAGACACACACAGGCACACACAGAGACACACACAGAGAGAGACACACACACAGAGACACACAGAGAGACAGAGAGAGACAGAGACACACACAGAAACACACAGAGACACACAGGCACACACACAGAGACACACACACACCGCACACAGAGACACACACAGACACACACAGAGAGAGACACACACACACAGACACACAGAGAGACAGAGACACACACAGAGACACACAGAGACACACACAGGCACACACAGAGAGAGACACACACACAGAGACACACAGAGAGACAGAGACACACACAGAGACACACAGAGACACACACAGGCACACACAGAGAGAGACACACACACAGAGACACACAGAGAGACAGAGACACACACAGAGACACACAGAGACACACAGGCACACACACAGAGACACACACAGACACACACAGAGAGAGACACACACACAGAGACACACAGAGAGACAGAGACACACACAGAGACACAGAGACACACACAGGCACACACACAGAGACACACAGAGAGACAGAGACACACACAGAGACACACAGAGACACACAGGCACACACACAGAGACACACACAGACACACACAGACACACACAGAGAGAGACACACACACAGAGACACACAGAGAGACAGAGACACACACAGAGACACAGAGACACACACAGGCACACACAGAGACACACAGAGAGACAGAGACACACACAGAGACACAGAGACACACACACAGATTAGATAAAATGAGATTATCAGGACAGAATCTGCCTTAATTTCCTCAACACTGGATCAATAAAGTTTTATCTTATCGTATTTCATCTTATCTTATCTTATCTTATCTTATCTTATCTTATCTTATCTTATCTTATCTTATCTTGTTCTTCAGGTGTCTCTACTGAAGCAGCGTGGCTGTACGCAGCTTCCTGGCAGCTGAACACACTCTCACACACACTGTCACTTGCGTTCCAGGGTCAGAGGTCAGAGGTCAGAGGTCAGATCTTACACAGGAAGTGTTTGTCAGTGCGCAGCTTGGACGGGTCCAGAAAAAACTCGATGAAGACGTAGGAGGCGACGACCAGAACCAGACAGACGCCCATCAGAGCGGAGACCACACTGTGGAGGAACAACCTGCAGAGTACACAGGAAACACAGTACTGAGTGTACACAGTACTACACTACCACCACTGAGCATGCAGTACTGTGTACTCCTAAAGTCCAGTAATGGTCCTGTTTGACGTCCTTGTTTTCTGTCACACATACACGTATGAATACAGAGTAGTACTTCATATATTATGTGTACCACATGAAGGTACTCTGACTGGACGCTTTGAGGACGCACTTCATCAGCAGAGAGTTCACATGAAACACGTCCACGTTACTATGAGAGGACGAGCTCGTCGCTGGCCCTGGCTGGTCTCGTCTCATTGGTCAGTGCGTTGCTGTCAAACACAGCAGGCGTACATCGACGGAGGACTGTCTGAGTCTCACATGAAGGTCAGATTTACTGGATGGGGGACATGTCCCCCTCACATTTGTTCCTTCACGTCATTTTTTGACTCCCTCAGCCCTGACTGTCCCTCAGTCATGTATGTCCCTCAGTCCTGACTGTCCCTCAGCCTTGACTGTCCCTCAGCCCTGACTGTCCCTCAGTCCTGACTGTCCCTCAGCCCTGACTGTCCCTCAGTTCTGACCGTCACTCAGCCCTGACTGTCCCTCAGTCCTGACTGTCCCTCAGTCCTGACTGTCACTCAGCCCTGACTGTCCCTCAGCCTTGACTGTCCCTCAGTCCTGACTGTCCCTCAGTTCTGACTGTCCCTCAGCCTTGACTGTCCCTCAGCCCTGACTGTCCCTCAGCCCTGACTGTCCCTCAGCCTTGACTGTCACTCAGTCCTGACTGTCACTCAGCCTTGACTGTCCCTCAGCCTTGACTGTCCCTCAGCCCTGACTGTCCCTCAGCCTTGACTGTCACTCAGTCCTGACTGTCACTCAGCCTTGACTGTCCCTCAGCCTTGACTGTCCCTCAGCCCTGACTGTCCCTCAGCCTGCAGACGTCACTCAGGGCAAGTCTTTCAAAAACAATTTTCAGGTTTTAAAACTCTGATCATCTACGTTGACTTAAAATAACTGAAATTAAACGTTTTCCCATCAGCCATCTTTACAGGACACAACGGAGGGCTGATACTGCCTTTGTTAGACTGCCGCCATCATCATCATCATCATCATCATAGTACAGGAGCCAGTTTGACCAAAAAAGATATGACTGCAGCCATGAAGGTAAGACTGCGTCTAACACTGTGTCTTCTTCATCACACCTGCACAGCATAAGAACAGAGAAGAAGAAGGAGAAGCAGAAGGAGAAGAAGAAGCCACCACCACACACCAACAGCACTCGACCCTTCAGCACATCGCTGAAAACCAGGTTTTTTCCACAGACAGTGCACAAGACCCTCTCATGACGGTAGATGTGTATGAAGCTGCTCAGGTCTCCCATCGCCACATGAAAAGCGAACTCCAGCCTCAGCCGGCTGCGGACACTGCAGCGCCACACCGAGGCCGCGTCTACTGCAGTCTGCGCTTCCAGAGCTTGCCTTCTTGACAGGTAGATGGCCATTTTTCCCTCCCCAACGATAAAATGTAGAAGCTGCCACATGTTCTTGTTTCCCTTGTTGTAGCCCACCCCATAAATAAAAGCAGTGATTGTAAAAACCTGGTTAAAAAGTTTAAAAACATCTGTTAGCAGTGCAAAAAACCCTGCCAACCTCCCGCATTCGCCAAAAATATGGAAAGTGGTCTCCCTGTTGCTACAGAAAGGGCACTGGTTAGACACAGCAGAAAGAATCGCACACTTAAAAGCGTTGGGTGCAATAGCTCCGTGGAGGATCCGCCACTGCAAATCCCCCGTCCTCTTTTTCAGGGGGGGCTTGTAGAGAACTCTCCACACAGGCTGTGCCTCCCCCAACCTCCCAGTCCACACGCATGGGTTTTTTCCTGTGGGCCGTGTTCAGGCTGAAAGGAGCTTCTCCCTCCACAGGGGCCTTGAACTCAATTCCGGGGGGGGGTCAGCGGGGTCCGGCTCTCACCCCCTGCTGTATTCTCTGAGGAGCCTCCTCTCCGTCGGGGTCAGCCTCTCCCTCCACAGCTGCAGTAGCCTGGTCGTTGTTCTCTGGGACTGGAGGCCCAGCAGACGTCCCACAGCTTCAGAGTCTGTGAGCGCCGGTCCTGCAGCCTGGACCAGGTGCTTCAGGACGATGGTTCTGGAGCGCAGGAGAGCCGCCGTCAGCCCAGGCGTGGCTTCACTAGAAATGTCCATTCTGGCCCCGTGGACTACAGGCTCATTTAGCAGCCACAACAAAGAGGCAGAGGTGACTTTTTTTCGGCTACTATTGAACATTGCCCACACTTTAAAAACACTTTGATAAAAAGGAGGAACCCCAGTTAACTTTAAAAATTTAAAATCAGTAAAAAACAGAGCGGTATCCAGTCCCAGGTTACTTACACGCCTCATGATGCAGCTGGCCACCTCCCTCCACACCAGATCTGCAGGCCCCGTTAAAAACTTCTGCGCAAAGTATAATCTAAAAGCTGCAGTTCTGCTGGCCAAGTGGATGAGGCCCTGTCCCCCCTCCTCTCTAGGCAGAAATAGCACCCCCTGTGGCACCCAATGGTGCCCATCCCAAAAGAAATTAACAATTTTCTCTTGTATTTTGGATAAAAAACCAAGCGGGGGGTCTAAGCAGGCCAAGCGGTGCCATAACAGTGAGGCCACAAGGTTGTTAACGATTAACACTCGACCTCTAAAGGACATATGAGGGAGGAGCCATTTCCACGTGTCAAGTTTGTGACTAATCTTTCCCAAGGTGTCTCCCCAGTTCTTTTAGACTATAACGTCATTTCCCAGGAAGACACCGAGGTACTTGATGCCATCTTGTCTCCAGGCCAGATCCTGGGGTAAAACAGGTAGGTCATTAGACCAACCTCCTGCAGCAAGGGCCTCGCTTTCACGCCAACTGACCCTTGCTGCGGACAAACTATTAAAAGAATTACATATTTCGATTAAAATGTCAACATCTCTTTGTGTCTTTATGAGGACGATGACATCATCAGCATAAGCTGATAAAACAATGTTTTTATTAAAACCAGGTAAAATCATTCCTTCAATACTGGCCCGTATTTTACAGAGGAGGGGTTCCAGGGAGAGTGCATAGAGGGGTCCGACAGCGCACAGCCCTGTCGGACCCCTCTATGCACCCTGAAGGGAGCACACAGATTGCCATTAAACTTCAGCATACTCTCGATGTCACTGTACAACACCTGCCACCGATCTTGGCAATAAAACCAGTGCTGAACCCAAAACCCGCATGACTTTCCAGAGGAAGCTGTGCTCAACACGGTCTAATGTTTTCTCCTGGTCCAGCGAAATGAGACCAGTTTTGATGCCCAATGAGCCGCAGACCTCCAAAACATCTCG
>NC_092056.1:355448-367948 GCF_039877785.1 Chaetodon trifascialis
ATCAAAAAATGATCCACTAATCAAGAGAATAATCAGAAGCTTTGATCTCTAATGATCAGTGAGTTCATCACAGGGAAGAGAATTAATCACTTTATCACGACCAACATGAACTCATGAACTCATAACTACGAGAACCAGAACAGAACAGCCGGTGCGAACCTTTGACAGCGGTTCAACCGGGACCGAGGGACAGCTCACCTGCTCAGCACGGATTACGGGGACTCGGGATGCGGATCGGCCCTCCGGTCCGCTGTATCTCATTTCATTCCGGAGTCTGGGCCTGAACGGCGGCGAGAAGTTCTGCCGTTCCCCGGCTCGGGAGGACCACGCTGCTGCTGGGGAGCAGCACTTGACTCGACTCGGCAGGCAGGCTCCGTCCAGAGAACCAGACCCGGCAGACCAGTCCAGCTGCTAGCTTACCTCACATCCATCCCGGCTGAAGACACGATCCGTCTCAGCTCAGTTAACTCCTTGCTAACCGGCTACATCACCCCGCGATGCCTGCAGATGTTTTGTAGCTATTATCCGGATAATATTTAGATCGGCGCTTCAGTTTAGGTGGCTAGTTAGCGAGCTAACCCATCCGCGGACAGCTACAGCTAGCCGCGTTAGCCTGAAAGCGCTGCTGCCATGCCCGCGAGCTAACGCCGACAGACAGTGAAACGGTGACCGCGGAGCACGAATCAGACGCCGGCCTGTAACGTCGAATTTTAACGGAGAAGATCTTTATAAAAGTATAACGGTCCCTGGTATCCGCTAACCAGCTAGTTAGCCTGTTAGCCTGATCGCTGCTGCCCCCACTGTCTCCTCGCCTTGTACGCCGTTTCCTTGGTAACGCTCCAGGTCCGCTGTCATTGGTCACTGTAGCTGAGCCCGCCCACTGGTTGGTACCCATGTAAACTGATCTGAGAACAGCCTTCAGGCCCCGTCGGCTGTGAGAACGTGTTGTGTCCAGCAGAGGGCAGCAGCTGCACGGACATGTACGTTAACGGTTAAAACAGACAAGACAGGATAAGACCAGATAAGATAAGATAAGCTAAGACAAGACGAGATAAGATAAAACACAACATGTTTATTTTGATTGAGGAAAGGACGTAACATGAAGCAGTACCATATAATGCAGTATGAGGAAATACAAATACACACAACTCAACAGGAAAACACACACAGAACTACACAACACACGCATACCTGAAAGAGATGGATGATTTATGACTGAAACTCCAGCTCAAAGTTCATGTTAACATCATGTCACGACATGTTGAACGTGTGTGGAGCTGCATACAGTCTACTAGTGCTGGAGGACTTCCTGGAACAGCAGGTGTATTGATCACGTGATCAAAACTTAATGAGGTCATGGCGGTGACATCAGCTTCCTGTCCAGAATTACAACTCTTCGATTATTTATCATCATAAAGATTTGGTTGATGTAAAAGTGGAGACATGAACTGTTAAATTAACATCCTGACAGAGTGCTGTTAGTGGAACCACCAGAGCACAGCGCGTCCCTCTGAAGACTGCGTCTCCTGGGAGTTATCAAACTATTGCGCATGAAGGAAAAGGACAGGAGTGCGTTTGATGAAACTAGGTCCTCTGGTCCTCTGGTACCCTGTAAAACATAGACCAGGTTCAGCTCCCCTGCGCTCCGGAGGCTGTCTTGCTGAAGCTTCACGTCATCCTGTCGCACTCCTTCTACGGTTCTGTCCCGGTCTGGCCTCCATCTTCTCTCTACAGCTGTTCTCTGCCTCTACCGGTTTCCATGAAAGTCCTCTCCTCCCTGCTGAGAATGCTTCGTTCTCTTTATTAATCCAGGGTTTATTATTTGGGAAGGCCCAGAACGTTTTGGAGGTTTTGGTGGTGTCCTCACAGAAACTGGTTTAGTTTGTTATGCAATAAGATACCTTCAGTGTCATCTCCATAGTCCTCCTGGAACAGTTCCCAGTCCGTGACATGGAAACACTCCTGGGGGGACCGTCACAGTCCTTGTGCTTACAGGTGGATCAGGCTGTGGTCTGATTCTCCGAGAGGGGGAGGGGAAGAAGCTGTATGTCCCTTCATGTTGATGTTAACCAAACCAGAAACACACTGACAAAGGACATCAAAGACAAAGCTGGAGGACGTCTGTCCACCTAAAAACCCTTTGAATTGACCTGAATATGTTCTACTGCAGGTTTAATAGGCCAACATCGACACCCATCAGCCATCCCGGCTCAGATATCAAACAATCACTGACACCCCCTACACCACTCTCACCACTCACCACTGACCCCCCCACCAGCACTCAGCCTCTGTGAACAGGATGTGTGTCACCTCTTCAACAGTCAGCATGATGGACAGTTAGCAGTCAGACAGTGACACCCAAACATCCATGATTGGACATTTATCATCCAATAATCAACAGTTTGTAACAGGAACATCGTCACTCACTGTCACATAAATACCTGCAGTCAGTAAATCGCATCGTATTTTGTTTTTTTGTCCACATTGAGCTGCATGTCTTTTTTCTTATGCAAGTACATTGAGTTCAGTGTTTAAACCAGAGTCAAAGTCCTTGTATGTCCACACATACTTGGCCAATAAAGTCAATTCTGATTCTGATTTTATTCTGGTTCTGAATCTGAATCTGCTGCTGAGGGTGAAACTCCTTCAGGCATTTGGTGAGAGTCTTCAGGACGTGAAGAGTCAACAAAACGAACTGAACATATTTGCTGTTTAATGTGGAACCAGCTGATGTTTCTGACAACCTACAACATGAAATCAGCTGACTCTTGCAAAGACTGTTTGAGACTGACTGACCCAAATCTGGGAAATCAGCTGCATCGTCGGCATCACTACCACATGACATCAGAAGCAGTTCTAGCCATCGCATTGAGGTACGTGTGACATACATGTTCGATTACTCAGAATGGCCGTTGAAGGATGTTGTAAAAATGGACAGGAAAAAGGTCCCCGAACCCTGACTCTGAGTTCACAAAGACTTCTCCTTGCTCAGTTTTCCTCTGGTACATTTCCATTCAACGGTATAAATTTCATTATCAATCCTCTCTCTGTCCTTCACGTTGGCTGCAGCGACAGCATCTTTCCCCTCCTGTGGTTTGTGTACTGGAGGACCTCCAGCTCCACACCAGGACTACAGCTCATCCAGTGACCATCATCAGGTATTTTCAGAACACAGCAGGAAACACAAAACAATCCACCAGGAACACCACAACTCTAAAACACTGCTGTGGTGCAACCAAGCAGTCACAAAGTCCTCCCGCTCAGAGCCCAAAGCAGCAATGAGCAGTAGTACTTTTACTCAAGTAAAGGACGGAGTACTTCTTCCACTGCAGGCGATTCTTATCGAGAGAGCACGTCAGTCTCATCTGAAGTCAGGAAAACGTGAACGGTCCTCTGTAGTTCTGGACTTGAATGGAGTTTGACTCATTAAAGGTGCAACATGTCGCTGACGTTGAGGATTCACGGATCAGATGAAACATCGCAGCTGTGAGTCATTTGAAACGAACTGTGATGAAGTGCAGCGTCATAAAGTGCAGCTCTGGGGGTCTGAAGTGATTCTCTGTTCATAATCCTCTTCGCCTCCTGCAGTGGGGATGAAGAGGTTAAGTGCTTCATCACCATAAAAACTTCCTCCCAGAGGTTTAACTGCTTTAATATCTTTAGCAGAATCTGTGTTTTCTGAAACTTAATTACTGTGAAGATGAAATTCCTCCCATGGCGAGCTCTGAGAAACATGCACAGTTCTGCTCTAAATGTTTGGCTGTAAAACACCCTGAGTCAGCTGACAGATGTGGGTCCCACAGGGGCCTCCGGCGGGGCCCGACCACAAACTCCGAGTCAGAGCAGGAAGATGTGGTCGGCCTGCAGGTTACGTAAGAGAGCCGAGAGTCTGACGGGGGGCGAGGGGAGAACCCGCCAACACACACACGCACCATAGACACATGTACACACACACACACACACACACACACACACACACACAGTTGTGTTTTCATCACATTGACTTCCATTCATTTCCTGAGGACTGAACCACTGACCCAAAAATCAACTGTTTTGTAATTGGGGACATGAGCTTTGTCCCCAGTTGCACCAGCTGTCCCCAATTAACTGGTCTTCAGTCTGACATGTGTCCCTGAAAGTAGCCTAAGTCAAACCACACACACACTCATACACACACTCACAAACACACACACACACACGTTTACTTCAGTAGAAACAGCGGAAAAATGAAATCCACTCACAGCAAAGTCAAAATGTTAAAAAGTGGATAACAGCAGATGCCTCCGTCATTTTCAGACTTTTCTGCTTGTCTTCATGTCCACTGATGACTGATGGCTGATCCAGGACCTGCTGTCCCCCTGCAGGATTCTGTGACCTGCCGTGCCGTCAGCCAGCGAGCGACCCTCATCCCAAACTAAGTGTCCTCATTAAAAAGCCTTCATTAGAGGAAACAAAGCAGCCAACAGCGGGCTGAGGTCCTGGCAGACAGGACGGTTCAGGTTCTGTCCCAGCAGGTCAAGCTGTCCTGGATTCGACCTTCAGACCACAAACACTGAAGTAACTGAGAGGAAAACTCTCCTGCTGGTGCTTCATCAGGCTTTCAAACAGTTTGTGGATGTCAAGACTGATGAGTTGTTTGTTGGCTTCCTCCATCAGGAGCTGAAACAAGTGTTAAACTTACCCGTTTATATAGCCTGAAGATCCACTCGCAGTGAAGAACTGCAGAACAATCATCTCATATAAAACAAGGATGAGATGGATGAACCAGGTTTCACCTGTTTGTTATTTTCCGTCCACAGTCCCTGAACAGGTACGAAGAACAACAAATCAAAGTGAGATTAGAGGACAAAAACACTAAGACAGCCAATAAAAGCAACGGATCGTCCCCAAAATCTAAAACAGAGGCAAACACAAACCCCGCCCCGCATTTCTTATATACCTAATTTACAACATTACATTTTAGTGTTATCCAGCTTTTTAATGTGTTTTTAAATCCAACATTTGATCAAAGGAAACACCCAAGCATTGAAATTCATCCACAGATCTCCGTTTGCATGCTTTGGTAGAGGACACCGTCGCAGTCTTTTTGAAACTTAGCAAGAGACAGGTTTTATCTATTTATTTTCCATTTCCTTAGTTAATGTCAATGTTAACTTCTGTTGCATGTTTCCTGTGTGTATATAACACAGAGCCTTCTGCCTGCATCATGAACTCATCATCATTTGAACAGATGGGAGATGAACAGACAGAAGAACAGTGGTCCTGAAATCGCGCCCTGTGGAACTCCCATGATGCAGGTTTTCAGTTAACTGTTGACCTGCACACACTGGATACAACCCGGCTTTGGGTAGTTAGAGAAAGGGCATAGATTTCCAGTTTGATAAGTAATATTTGGTGGTTTACTGTGTCCAAAGATGATGAAGAATATCTCCATGAAAGTTCTGCAGAGCCACCATATTCATTAGTTAGATGTATATTTTAATAAAATCTGAAGGGAATAATTGGGATTCTTTCCCTTTTTATTTGACTCTTGTGTCTTTTCTGGCAGCTAATGTGAGATTATGACCTGAACGACCGGCGATGGGTTTTATGTTTTTGTTATTCTGTCTGTTTCAGCCCTAAAAATTAATGCCAGTAGTTTAGCAAGATTTCCTTATTCTGGCAAGTTTTTTTTTATCTTCTGTCGTCTGAAACGTTGATATCTTTCAGCCTCTTTCTGAGTGCTCAGGCCAGCCACTTTAAACTGAAGTCTCCTGTAAGAACGACGTCTTTACCTTCAAATCTTACAAATGGCATGTCGGCTAAAATGCTTTCGTCATTATCAGTTTGCTTTTTTTAGCATAGATCAAAACGGCCTTTACCTCCATCTCTCCGACCATGACGTCCATTGGCAGATGTTCGTTCATCATCCAGAACATGAGAACCTATGATATACTGACTCCAGACATCATGTAGTACAGCAGGAGTCCCCGGTGAAATGCCATGTGGAGATGTTCACAAACGTTGGACCAGTTTCCCCAAACAGGTATGACCATGAGACTCGGGGCCAAAATGGAAAAACGCGATAATTCTTTGGTTTTGATGTTTATAATCGCCATGACACCTGTTTCCCTCATACGCAGTTTGAAAGTCTGGCGGCCTCCCAGCAGCACTCGCCGAGCCGCCACGAATACCTGCCTCCATCTTTCCCACCATTAAGTACATGTACTCAAGTACTGTACTTCAGTACAAATCTGATATACTTGCACTTCACTTTATACTTTTACTCCACTACATGTCAAAAACAAATGTTGTACTAATTTTTCACGACCTTCCTGTCCAGTGAAAAGTTCATATCTCCAGATGTGTTGATGTTGAATGTTCGTGATAAACTGAAGGAGGAAGTGTTCTCCTCCCTCTTTAATCTCAATTTAAAGATTTCACTTCATGAAAGTGGAAAAATGAGTTGTCATAACTTCAAATGTTGAGCTGAACAACTGGCGGAAGGTTGATTTACTTTGAGAAAGAAATAACTTTAATTTTAGAGTATTGAGCTTATGTACGGTGGCCCAGAAAGCTCAGTACAGATAATAAGTTGTTAATTCCATTCAAATGAATTACCTTGTCTATTTTACATTATTTTAGGGTAACCAGTCATCTTAAATGTGTTAAGCACAATCAGCGTATGTGTGACTCAGTTTCCATCCAGTCGCTCTGGAAGCTCTAAGTATGATCACGTTTTTCTGGTCATGTTGTGAAGACTGTTGCTGCATCGTCAGTTCACTGAATAAACTCTGTGCACTGTCATTCTGTTCGTTTCTGCCTCTGTGGAGCTGAAGGCAGCTTTTATGGTTGTGAACTGAGGACAGAGGCTCTGAAGACTGAGGGTGACATCTGCTCTACAGATTGTAAAGCGCCTGAAGAAAATTAGTGATTTGTGATGCTGGACAACATAAATCAAACTGACGACTTCATGTTTTGCCTGAAAATGTAAAACACATGATGAACTTCCAAAGAAACACTTGAAGATGTTTCCAGTCTAACACATTCACCATATGAACAGCATGTGTTTCCTCCTGACAGCGACGCAACAAGAACTGCTGAATAACTGCACATTAAACACACATTTCAAATGCACATTGAGTGAATTGAATACACGTACATACTCCCAGCAGTCTAAGTCTATAGCAGCTCGACTGGATGCATATATGATGATATATGATGTATATCAATCAAAGATAGAGCAGCTGAGGACAATGCGCTTTTTAGTAAAGATGGAAACACATTATATGGCTCCAACATGAAGAAGCAGTGGCTCCTCTCTGACCTCCCTCGAAAAGGGACATCTGTGGACACAGTTTGATTGGAAATCATTGATTCTGGGTTTATTGATGTGGTACAGAGTCCAGACTGTCGAGGAATCGAGGTTTTCAGTAAACATGTAGATTGTCTCACATTTTTTTCACTTGAAATAACTTAGTGCTGTGATCCTGTTCAGTCCTTGTGGTGGGGGCAGACGTGTCACTGTAATCACACCCAGTTAATGTGAGAAATATGTGGACGTGAAGCCTGTAAGAACACCGAGCAGAAGGTCACGTATCAAACAACACTCGCGGGCGATGTGGATGTTCTCCACCTGCTTCCTGCTGCTCTCTGTGTCCTCTCTGATGGACTCAGACAGCCTGACTCTCCTGCTGTGTGATAACCAGCACCGTAACAATGGGGGACCACGGAGGGGGGGCGAGTGGGCCCGGCTTTCCCAAAAGTCCTTGGGACAAAACCTGGAGGGGCGTCACAGTGTGTTCCTCTGTCCACACAAACATCATGGGACGTCTCCTCCTCTGCTGGTAAACCACGCTCAGTCTGGACTTAACCCTCTGAAGTCAGTGTGACACGAGTTCTGTCATCAGACGGAACGAAAGAAGAACAGAACGAAAGAAGAGCAGAACGAAAGAAGAGCAGAACGAAAGAAGAACAGAACGAAAGAAGAACAGAACGAAAGAAGAGCAGAACAAAAGAAGAACAGAACAAAAGAAGAGCAGAACGAAAGAAGAACAGAACAAAAGAAGAACAGAACGAAAGAACAGAACGAAAGAAGAACAGAACAAAAGAACAGAACGAAAGAACAGAACAAAAGAACAGAACAAAAGAAGAACAGAACGAAAGAAGAGCAGAACGAAAGAAGAACAGAACGAAAGAAGAACAGAACAAAAGAACAGAACGAAAGAAGAACAGAATGAAAGAAGAACAGAACGAAAGAAGAGCAGAACGAAAGAAGAGCAGAACAAAAGAACAGAATGAAAGAAGAACAGAACGAAAGAAGAACAGAATGAAAGAAGAACAGGACGAAAGAAGAGCAGAACAAAAGAAGAGCAGAACGAAAGAACAGAACGAAAGAACAGAACGAAAGAAGAACAGAACAAAAGAAGAGCAGAACGAAAGAAGAACAGAACAAAAGAAGAGCAGAACGAAAGAAGAACAGAACAAAAGAAGAACAGAACAAAAGAAGAACAGAACGAAAGAACAGAACGAAAGAAGAACAGAACAAAAGAACAGAACGAAAGAACAGAACGAAAGAAGAACAGAACGAAAGAAGAACAGAATGAAAGAAGAACAGAATGAAAGAAGAACAGAACAAAAGAACAGAACAAAAGAAGAACAGAACGAAAGAGCAGAACGAAATAAAAACAGAACAAAAGAACAGAATGAAAGAAGAACAGAACAAAAGAACAGAACAAAAGAAGAACAGAACGAAAGAAGAGCAGAACAAAAGAAGAGCAGAACGAAAGAACAGAACGAAAGAAGAACAGAATGAAAGAAGAGCAGAACAAAAGAACAGAACGAAAGAAGAACAGAACGAAAGAAGAACAGAACAAAAGAAGAGCAGAACGAAAGAAGAACAGAACGAAAAAAGAACAGAACGAAAGAAGAACAGAACAAAAGAACAGAACAAAAGAAGAACAGAATGAAAGAGCGGAACGAAATAAAAACAGAACAAAAGAACAGAATGAAAGAAGAACAGAACAAAAGAAGAACAGAATGAAAGAAGAGCAGAACAAAAGAACAGAACGAAAGAAGAACAGAACAAAAGAAGAACAGAACGAAAGAGCAGCAGAACGAAAGAAGAACAGAACGAAAGAAGAGCAGAACGAAAGAAGAACAGAACGAAAGAAGAAAAGAACAAAAGAAGAACAGAACGAAATAAAAACAGAACAAAAGAAGAACAGAACAAAAGAACAGAACAAAAGAACAGAGCGAAAGAACAGAACGAAAGAAGAACAGAACAAAAGAAGAGCAGAACGAAAGAAGAGCAGAACGAAATAAAAATAGAACAAAAGAAGAACAGAACAAAAGAAGAACAGAACAAAAGAAGAGCAGAACAAAAGAACAGAACGAAATAAAAACAGAACAAAAGAAGAACAGAACGAAAGAAGAACAGAACGAAAGAAGAGCAGAACGAAAGAAGAGCAGAACAAAAGAAGAACAGAACGAAAGAAGAACAGAACGAAAGAAGAACAGAACGAAAGAAGAACAGAACGAAATAAAAACAGAACAAAAGAACAGAACAAAAGAAGAACAGAACGAAAGAAGAACAGAACGAAATAAAACAGAACAAAAGAAGAACAGAATGAAAGAAGAACAGAACAAAAGAAGAGCAGAACGAAAGAAGAGCAGAACAAAAGAAGAACAGAACGAAAGAAGAGCAGAACGAAAGAAGAGCAGAACAAAAGAAGAACAGAACGAAAGAAGAACAGAACGAAAGAAGAACAGAACAAAAGAAGAACAGAACGAAAGAACAGAACGAAAGAAGAACAGAACGAAAGAAGAGCAGAACAAAAGAAGAACAGAACGAAAGAAGAGCAGAACGAAAGAACAGAACGAAAGAAGAACAGAACGAAAGAACAGAACGAAAGAAGAGCAGAACAAAAGAAGAACAGAACGAAAGAACAGAACGAAAGAACAGAACGAAATAAAAACAGAACAAAAGAAGAACAGAACAAAAGAAGAACAGAACGAAATAAAAACAGAACAAAAGAAGAACAGAACAAAAGAAGAACAGAACGAAATAAAAACAGAACGAAATAAAAACAGAACAAAAGAACAGAATGAAAGAAGAACAGAACAAAAGAAGAACAGAACGAAATAAAAACAGAACGAAATAAAAACAGAACGAAATAAAAACAGAACAAAAGAACAGAATGAAAGAAGAACAGAATGAAAGAAGAACAGAACAAAAGAAGAACAGAACAAAAGAAGAACAGAACGAAAGAAGAACAGAACGAAAGAACAGAACGAAAGAAGAACAGAACGAAAGAACAGAACAAAAGAAGAGCAGAACAAAAGAAGAACAGAACGAAAGAAGAACAGAACGAAAGAACAGAACAAAAGAAGAACAGAACGAAAGAAGAACAGAACGAAAGAACAGAACGAAAGAAGAGCAGAACAAAAGAAGAACAGAACGAAAGAACAGAACGAAAGAACAGAACGAAATAAAAACAGAACAAAAGAAGAACAGAACAAAAGAAGAACAGAACGAAATAAAAACAGAACAAAAGAAGAACAGAACAAAAGAAGAACAGAACGAAATAAAAACAGAACGAAATAAAAACAGAACAAAAGAACAGAATGAAAGAAGAACAGAACAAAAGAAGAACAGAACGAAATAAAAACAGAACGAAATAAAAACAGAACGAAATAAAAACAGAACAAAAGAACAGAATGAAAGAAGAACAGAATGAAAGAAGAACAGAACAAAAGAAGAACAGAACAAAAGAAGAACAGAACGAAAGAAGAACAGAACGAAAGAACAGAACGAAAGAAGAACAGAACGAAAGAACAGAACAAAAGAAGAGCAGAACAAAAGAAGAACAGAACGAAAGAAGAACAGAACGAAAGAACAGAACAAAAGAAGAACAGAACGAAAGAAGAAGCGGTTCTCCTGAGCAGAGCTTTGACAGTGAACCAACACACAGCTTCCATCCTTCAGTGAGCCGTTCAGGTGGAAGCAGCACCTGGTCTCGCAGACTGTGGTTCGTACAGGTACAGAGAGCCGGCCGACGGTGAATCAGAGGCTTCAGCCAATCACATCACTGGTCTCATGACATCCATCAGTCATTCTAAAACATAATGGCACATAATGAAAATGTTTTTTTTATTTCAACAATGAAACTGATGATTTTTTTCATTGTATTGCTGCACCTGCTGCATTATGATGCTCATAAAAGATTCACTGTAAACCAGTAAATACACACCATGTTTTTCATCTCTGATCAAATGACGGCCTTACAGTTAATCTGAGACACGAGGAAGACACTTATCACACTGATGAATGAGCAGCAGCACCTGGTCCATCCCTGACGCCGGCTCATTGAAACTAAGAGTAATGCTCTGCACACACACACACACACACACACACACACACACACACACACACACACACACACACACACACACACACACACACACTGGCCATACCTTTCACTCTGATGGTATGTGGGATTCATGTATGTATCTGTCAAATTGGATGTTTTCTGTTCTCGCAGAAGGACCAATGAATGTAAATCTAATCTCATCTAAAACAGAGAATGTGAGTGCGGATCAGACCGTGGTTTAAACCTGCACAGACAAACTGAATGTCTCCTCCCGGTGGGTCCTGTTGTCCTCAGAGACCAACTCCAGATGAGCATTGAGGGAAACTTACAAGAAGAACCACAAACCTAGAAAAGATTGCATGTGCATAACTGTTTCAGGCAGAGTCAGAGATCGACAGACAACGTCAAATGAAATCTGTGTGCTGCCATCTGCTTAACACCATCTATGACACGTGCACGCGTGTGCACGTGAAGTTGTTCGTCGTTTCGAAGGTTACGTAACCACCAGAGGCAAGTTTACATACACGAGCCAACCATGAATGTGGGGCCTCACGATCCCTCTGACTTTGTGGTTTTAAGCAGGAGGTGCCAGAAAAGTTAGTGGACATGGATGTTCAGACGTGATGAGTCTGTTTCTCTGATTTCAGGAGGTTTCTTCTGGATGGACATCAGAGATGATGACGTCCTCTGAGAGAGTAACACATTAAAGACATCGATGGTGCGGATGGAGGCCTCAGCTCTGCGCTCTACGGTCCTTTTTCTGTTTTTGTTGGATTATTCAGGTTTCAATTCAATTTTCAATTCAATTCAATTCAATTTTATTTGTATAGCGCCAAATCACAACAGAAGTTGTCTCAGGACACTTTCCATATAGAGCTGCTACAGACCAAACTCTTTTATCTACAAAGAAACCAACAATTCTGGCCTGCAGGACATGACCATCTACAGGAAAGCACCACCCCCAGTGAACACACACCTTCACACACACACACACACACACACACACACACACACACACACACACACACACACACACACGCACACACACCAACCGGCTGACGGTCCGGATGTTTCTTACTGCAGGTTTGATAAGCCCACACTCACACCCCTCACCTGACATCAAACAACCACCTGCCGCCCCCTCACTCC
>NC_092056.1:372948-375448 GCF_039877785.1 Chaetodon trifascialis
AAACGTTTTACAATATTTAGACACTTTTCTTCTTTCAAAGCGCAGAATGAACATGGACATAAAATCAGATGGACGGGAACAGACGGACGGGAATCCGCTTCAGCTGCGTCCGACGGTCTGACGTTTCCACGCTGTGGTTCGAGCGGCCGTTGAGAACAGCTGTAAGTGCTGCAGCCTTCACATGTGGCTCGTCGACATTGTTCGGCCACAGATTGTTCTGCGTGGCTTCCTGAGCGGCAGGCAATCAGGAGCTCAGTCGTGTCTCTGCTTTGATTTTCTCTTACTGGAAGTGTTTCTGTGTTTGTCTCGGGGGACCTCAGTGATGGTAAACTGCAGATAATCATCTTTTAACAACAGCTGTTGTGTGGGGACATGCTGGGTGAAGTTCTGGGAAACAACAGATCAGAAGTAATAAATGTTGAGGGAAACACTTCAAACAGAAATGACTGTTTGAAGTCTCCCTTCATGAGGCTGCACGAACACATTAACAACAGCCCACGATCGACTGTTTGACGGGGGACTGTGAGCGACTGTCTCACAGGTCCCAGACGTCCTCAGTCATCCCTCCAGGACACCGTCTGTGCGTCTGCCTGCCTCCCTCCTTCACACAGCTGCAGCATCCTCAACCACCAACATCAACACCAGAGACCCACCAGGCTGTGTCCTCAGCCCCTTCCTGTTTACCTGTCCACCAATGACCACACCAGCCAATCACCATCAACACTTCCTCTGACGATGCTGCCGCACCTGCACTCCAGTCACTGTTTCAGACTGTTATGACTGTTTCCCACTTCACACGATTACCTGCAGCTGAACGTAAGAAAGGCAAAAGAACAGTTCCAGCCACACAGCACCGCCACAGCTCCACCCACAGCCCCACCTGTATCAGTCATCAATGTGCTGCGATGGTGGAGAGCTTTCAACGACACGTCACAGTGACGAGACTCTGCATCCACAAACTCAAAGCGTCTTCTGCCGCTGCTCCACAAAAGCATCATTCAGCCTCTTCTCGTCCACTGCTGCCCATTGCTCCTCCATGTTGACTGTCCCCAACAGGAACAACCCCACCACATCACACACAACACCTCCAGCTCCTCAGACCTGAAGGACAAAGCCCAGCACGTGAGCCTGGAGACAGCCACGCTTTGGCCTGCAGCCTGGCTCTCTCAGCATCACCTGTGGCTGCTGTGTGTGTGTGTGTGTGTGTGTGTGTGTGTGTGTGTAAGGGTCTGCTGTCTCAGAAAATCAACACTGAACAATAATCGAATGTTTCCATCGATTCTGCTCGTATTTGAATTCTCACCACCGTCCTATAGACTTCCATCCATCCATCCATTATCTATACCGCCTATCCCTTTGGGGGTTGCGGGGGGCTGGAGCCTATCCCAGCTACGATGGGTGAGAGGCGGGGTACACCCTGAACCGGTCGCCAGCCGATTGCAGGGCCACATGAAAGGACAAACACACATTCACACTCACACCTACGGACAATTTTTAGAGTCATCAATCAGCCTAATGAGCATGTTTTTGGTCTGTGGGAGGAACCCGGAGAGAAGCCACGCATGCACGGGAAGAACATGCAGACTTCACACAGAAAGGCCCCACCTGACCCGGGGATCGAACCGGCAACCTTCTTGCTGTGAGGCACGCGCACTACCTGCTGCGCCACCGTGCAGCGTCCTATAGACTTTTAAACAATAATAAAATGGACAGATTTCAGAAGTTTGAATCCCAGTGTGAGAGCGAGATGCAGACGTTTGTTAAAGTGAAAGCAGATTGTGGTTGGACCACAAACATGAGAGCCTTCACAGCCAGCAGTGTGACAGAGTTTGGATGAACTCCATGAACGTGAAGCGAGGTTTCAGCCTGCCTCCCGCCGCTCGTCTTATCCTTTGATCTGATCTGATAGCTGCTGGAACGTTTGCCTGCAGAGCGGCTGAAAATAGAAACTTATCTTCTCATCTCGGCTCTTGTTTTGGTTTTCAGGACAAGTTTGTCTTCTTCCTGTTGTGAAATAGCTTTTGACCAGCTCCTGATGAAACATGTGTGGTGCGTTCACTGTCCCGCCCCACCTGAGAAACAGGAAGCTCGGGTATCAACCAGGAACCACAGCGTAGCTCCGGGTTCACAGCTGCTTCCTGTGGGTTTCTGCCCACAAGGCCAACACCAGCAGAGGAGCATCTGCATCGGCAGGTTGTTGGTTTAATGCCCTGAAGACAGTCCTTCAGTCACACATGTCCTTCAAAGAAGAACAAGTATTTTTTGGAATATACCACACGAAGCCGGTGAACTGAAACGATAAACAGAACATGTAAGAATAATAACTTCATTCAGACACACTGTTGAACTCAAGAAGAAGAAGAAGAAGAAGAAGAAGAAGAAGAAGAATCATTAGATCACAACACAACATGCAGAGTTTCAGAGGGGAAACTGCACACGCCATGCTTAAGTGAAAGTCTTTCTCCGCCTTTATCCCATCCTGCTCGTCCTTCCTCTGCGG
>NC_092056.1:380448-465448 GCF_039877785.1 Chaetodon trifascialis
CTGTAAAAAGCAACAGAAGAGCATCATGGGATATTTCCTGTTGGAGTCAATTCTCCAGAAAAGCAGCAGTTTTATCAGAAATCAGATAGGTGTGTGTGTGTGTGTGTGTGTGTGTGTGTGTGTGTGTGTGTGTGTGTGTGTGTGTGTGTGTGTAAAACTCACTTCCTGTGTGAAAGTATTCAGCGTGAAGGAATCACGACACACACAAGCAGAGACATCGATGTGCATGCGCCGCTTCCTCGATCGCGCAGAGCAAACATCTTGGTACTTTATAGTACTTTTATGGCAGTGAGTATTTTTATACTCTGTCCATAAAGTACACAAACAGTTTTTTTCTCTCTTCTGTTCACACTCGTCTTGACCCTTCTGAGCCTCTGTTGATGTTTTACTTCTCAGTACGTGCTGGCTGTGATGACCCAGCGTGGGATCAGTCAAGTGTTATCTTACCTTATCTTACCTTACCTTACCTTACCTTACCTTACCTTATCTTATCTTACCTTATCTTACCTTACCTTACCTTACCTTATCTTATCTTACCTAACATTTCAAGGTTTGAGTAGAGTTTCCATGTGAAAGTCTGAAGGAGCAGTTAGACTTTGGGGCTGATTAGCTCTGTTTTTGATGCACAGCAGGTCATTTTAAACACAGCTCAGTCAAAACCTTCATCGATGACTCAACGAGGTACCGTCCAATCACAGAACCCCTTCAGGGTGCAGGGACGAATCACTGTTAACGTGTACAAAATCCTCGGAAAGGTACGACTTCAACCAGTGTCCTCACCCTGCAAACCTGTCCTCACCCTCAAAACTGTCCTCACCCTGCAAACCTGTCCTCACCCTCAAACCTGTCCTCACCCTCAAAACTGTCCTCACCCTCAAAACTGTCCTCACCCTCAACACTGTCCTCACCCTGCAAACCTGTCCTCACCCTCAACACTGTCCTCACCCTGCAAACCTGTCCTCACCCTCAAAACTGTCCTCACCCTGCAAACCTGTCCTCACCCTCAAACCTGTCCTCACCCTCAAAACTGTCCTCACCCTCAAAACTGTCCTCACCCTGCAAAACTGTCCTCACCCTCGAGAACTGTCCTCACCCTCAAAACTGTCCTCACCCTCAAAACTGTCCTCACCCTCGAAAACTGCCCTCACCCTGCAAACCTGTCCTCACCCTCAAAACTGTCCTCACCCTCAAAACTGTCCTCACCCTCAAAACTGTCCTCACCCTGCAAAACTGTCCTCACCCTCAAAACTGTCCTCACCCTGCAAACCTGTCCTCACCCTCGAAACTGTCCTCACCCTCAAAACTGTCCTCACCCTCGAAAACTGTCCTCACCCTCAAAACTGTCCTCACCCTGCAAAACTGTCCTCACCCTCAAAACTGTCCTCACCCTGCAAACCTGTCCTCACCCTCGAAACTGTCCTCACCCTCAAAACTGTCCTCACCCTGCAAAACTGTCCTCACCCTCAAAACTGTCCTCACCCTGCAAAACTGTCCTCACCCTGCAAAACTGTCCTCACCCTCGAAAACTGTCCTCACCCTCAAAACTGTCCTCACCCTCAAAACTGTCCTCACCCTGCAAAACTGTCCTCACCCTCAAAACTGTCCTCACCCTGCAAAACTGTCCTCACCCTGCAAAACTGTCCTCACCCTCGAAAACTGTCCTCACCCTCAAAACTGTCCTCACCCTCGAAAACTGTCCTCACCCTGCAAACCTGTCCTCACCCTCAAAACTGTCCTCACCCTGCAAACCTGTCCTCACCCTCAAAACTGTCCTCACCCTGCAAACCTGTCCTCACCCTCGAAAACTGTCCTCACCCTCAAAACTGTCCTCACCCTCAAAACTGTCCTCACCCTGCAAACCTGTCCTCACCCTCAAAACTGTCCTCACCCTCGAAACTGTCCTCACCCTCAAAACTGTCCTCACCCTGCAAAACTGTCCTCACCCTCAAAACTGTCCTCACCCTCAAAAACTGTCCTCACCCTGCAAACCTGTCCTCACCCTCAAAACTGTCCTCACCCTGCAAAACTGTCCTCACCCTCAAAACTGTCCTCACCCTGCAAACCTGTCCTCACCCTCGAAAACTGTCCTCACCCTCAAAACTGTCCTCACCCTCAAAACTGTCCTCACCCTCGAAAACTGTCCTCACCCTCAAAACTGTCCTCACCCTCAAAACTGTCCTCACCCTGCAAACCTGTCCTCACCCTCAAAACTGTCCTCACCCTCGAAAACTGTCCTCACCCTCGAAACTGTCCTCACCCTCAAAACTGTCCTCACCCTCGAAACTGTCCTCACCCTCAAAACTGTCCTCACCCTTTAAAACTGTCCTCACCCTTTAAAACTGTCCTCACCCTCAAACCTGTCCTCACCCTGCAAAACTGCCCTCACCCTCAAAACTGTCCTCACCCTCAAAACTGTCCTCACCCTCAAACCTGTCCTCACCCTGCAAAACTGTCCTCACCCTGCAAAACTGTCCTCACCCTCAAACCTGTCCTCACCCTGCAAAACTGTCCTCATCCTCAAAACTGTCCCCACCCTGCAAAACTGTCCTCACCCTTGAAAACTGTCCTCACCCTCAAAACTGTCCTCACCCTCAAAACCGTCCTCACTCTCAAAACTGTCCTCACCCTCAAAACTGTCCTCACCCTCGAAAACTGTCCTCACTCTCAAAACTGTCCTCACCCTCAAAACCGTCCTCACTCTCAAAACTGTCCTCACCCTCAAAACCGTCCTCACTCTCAGTCTTCAGCCTAAAATTTAATGATTTACATTATGGGACCTGCATTTTGTCCCCACAATGTGAGTAATACAGGTGCACATGCACACACACACACACACACACACACACACACACACTTCTCTTGTTTATGCCGTGTGTGTATGTGTCATGTTGTTTTTTGCTCCACATGTTTGCAGCTGTCGCTGTTGTTGTCCTTGTTGTTGTCGTTGTTGTTGTCGTTGTTGTTGTCGTTGTTGCTGTTGTTGTTTGCCTCAGCTGAACTCTGAATGTTTGTTCCTGTGTGTTGGACACCATGGACACGTGGACGGACAGAAAGTCTCTCTTTCTCAGAACCATTCGATGGAGTCGAACCAAAGGGGACGACGGGCTGAAGGTTGGGGGTCAGCGGCGTGGAGACCTCCTGCTGATCTGCGCTGCGGCTCAGATTTCCGGCTCATGTGATGCTGTTGTTCTGAACGTGTCTATAACGTGCTTGAACGGCACCGTGATGTGTGCCTGGATCCTGCTCACCTCCTCCTCCTCCTCACTCCACATTTGGGAACAATTAGCACATTATGATCAGGATTACGCTCCATAAGAGCTCCATAATGCTGGTCCTCGTGCTCCCTGCTGATCTGTCAGATGCAGGTCTGAACATTTAGTTCAGAGGTTGAGTGGCGTCAGATCAGGGACTCAAACTGAAGGCTCCAACACGTTCAAACGTTTGACGTTCGTGACATTTAAGCGCAGAATCACTTCAGATCCTTTCAGGACGCCCTCTTCCCTGATTACCTGCTGGGGAGGCGTTTTCCCCCCACAGTCAGCTGACAAACACGTTCATGCACACAGACTGAACTGTGCTCACGCTAACATTTCCAAAGTAAACCGCATTCATTCAGTCATTCCTTGGCACAGTTCAGGTCTTTGCACGTTGAGGCAGATCAGATGACATTTCCAGCTCTTCCAGTCCACGAACCCGACTTCCATTCAGACTTCAGTTTGGAATAAAACGTTTACTTAAAGTCTGACGGTCATCTGTGGATTATTAATGTGTTCACTGAGCTGATCAATCACTGCTTTTCCCCATTGTGGGATCAATAAAGTCCAACCTTATCTGATCAGTCGAGTCCAGATGTGAAGTCAAATCAGAACCAGAACCAGGATCAGGATCAGGATCAGAACCAGAACCAGAACCAGAGCCAGGATCAGGATCAGGATCAGGATCAGGATCAGAACCAGAACCAGAACCAGAACCAGAACCAGGATCAGGATCAGGATCAGAAGAAGAACCAGAGCCAGGATCAGGATCAGGATCAGGATCAGGATCAGAACCAGAACCAGAACCAGGATCAGGATCAGGATCAGAAGAAGAACCAGAGCCAGGATCAGGATCAGGATCAGGATCAGGATCAGAATCAGAAGAAGAACCACAGCCAGGATCAGGATCAGAACCAGAGCCAGGATCAGGATCAGGATCAGGATCAGGATCAGGATCATAAGAAGAACCACAGCCAGGATCAGGATCAGGATCAGAACCAGAGCCAGGATCAGGATCAGGATCAGGATCAGGATCAGGATCAGGATCAGGATCAGAAGAAGAACCAGAGCCAGGATCAGGATCAGGATCAGGATCAGGATCAGAAGAAGAACCAGAGCCAGGATCAGGATCAGGATCAGGATCAGGATCAGGATCAGGATCAGAAGAAGAACCACAGCCAGGATCAGGATCAGGATCAGAACCAGAGCCAGGATCAGGATCAGGATCAGAAGAAGAACCAGAGCCAGGATCAGGATCAGGATCAGAACCAGAACCAGAACCAGGATCAGGATCAGGATCAGGATCAGGATCAGGATCAGAACCAGAACCAGAACCAGAACCAGAGCCAGGATCAGGATCAAGATCAGGATCAGAAGAAGAACCAGAGCCAGGATCAGAAGAAGAACCAGAGCCAGGATCAGGATCAGAACCAGAACCAGAACCAGGACCAGAACCAGAACCAGGATCAGGATCAGGATCAGGATCAGGATCAGAAGAAGAACCAGAGCCAGGATCAGGATCAGGATCAGAAGAAGAACTAGAGCCAGGATCAGGATCAGGATCAGAACCAGAGCCAGGATCAGGACCAGAACCAGAACCAGGATCAGGATCAGGATCAGGATCAGGATCAGGATCAGAAGAAGAACCAGAGCCAGGATCAGGATCAGGATCAGGATCAGGATCAGGATCAGAAGAAGAACTAGAGCCAGGATCAGGATCAGGATCAGAACCAGAGCCAGGATCAGGATCAGGATCAGAACCAGAACCAGAACCAGAACCAGAACCAGGATCAGGATCAGGATCAGAAGAAGAATCAGAGCCAGGATCAGGATCAGGATCAGGATCAGGATCAGGATCAGAAGAAGAACCAGAGCCAGGATCAGGATCAGGATCAGAACCAGAGCCAGGATCCGGGATGGATCGTATGTTCAGTTACTTTAAGCCTTCTCAGATTTGTTTCTGAGGTAAAGGTAAATGAAGTGTTAATGGATAAATCGCTGGTTTTGTGAACTGAGGAGTGAACAGTGATCCAGGATCTTGCAGAGCTTCTAACACAGCTGAGGAGAAGCTGCAGCGATTCGCTCGCTGACGTTCAGACAGCGAACATCAACTGGGCTTCCTCAGATCCTAGACAGGGTTCACAGACGGCTTTGACGGGACGAGACGGGCTTCGTTTATTTCTCTCAGTGTAATTAACGTTCATGTGTTCGGCTCGTTACGTAAAGCGTCCCGCAGGCCTCGGCGTAAACTTCAGACCATAATCAAACTCTGTCATGAATCCAGCTGCTGCCAGGAGGCGCTGGTCCAGACCCATGTTTCATCAGAGTTGCTCAGACCTGCTCAGACCACCTCTGGGGCTCTAATGTAAACTCAGCTCAGGAAATGAGCAGCGGTGAGATTAACGAGCTGCACATGAGAGTCTCTGACAGTCCAAACGCTCGGCTGGTGGCAGAGGTTGAGATAAAAGCTGAAATCTCCAACAATAACAAACCGTTCGTGCCCCCTCCACCCCCACATCCACACAGATGGATGCTGGGAGCAGCTCAGAGTGGAGGTGTGATAACGATTCTGTCTGTCATCAAAACATATTTAAGAAAGCAGGAAATGAGAAACAGAAGAAATCTCTGGGAAACTTTGTGCTTTTATTTATTTTCTGACAAATCCTTGAAATCAATATTTAACCAAGACAAGCTTCTCTCCTGACGTCGCCCACAGATTTACAGCCACACTCTGTAACTCGTGACGGATGCTTTCATTAAAAACCATCTAAATCCACGCAGCAGAGGCAGAAATGTCGTCGTTTTTATTCCTCATGCTCTTGCTCCCTGTTGCCTGTTGAAACCCGGCGCCAGCCGTGTCTCAGGCCCCACCAGAGGAGACGACACCCTGGACCATGTTTACACCAACATGGCTGAGTCATGCAGAGCCATTCTCCTCCCCCACCTCCAGTCTGAACACCCCTCTCCAGTCCTGCTGGGACCGTGCTGCAGCATGTGGCAAGGCATCCAGGTCATCCAGACTGGTACCAACTCACCAACAACCCCCCCCCTTTCAACCAACAGCGACCCCTTCCCAACAACTAATGATGTAATAGGTTTGACAGGGGCGGCCAGGTGGTGGCCATCAGGGCAGTGCTTCCTGTGAGGACCCTCACACTGACTTCCTGTCCGAGCCCCGAACACTCAGCATCGGTGGTCTGTTGGTTTGTCAGCAGCTCTGCACTGACACTGTATCTGAACAACAACAGGTGTCTGGTCCTGGTAATCCTCCCCTCGGTGCTCTGCAACAAGACAAAGGCTGGATTTGTTTGGGTCGGCGCTCCGCCCACACAGCCGCGGTGAGGACGGGGGGTTCATTTCGCCCAGAACACCATGTTCTGGAAATCTATGTCACATTCTCTGCTGCCACGTAAATAATGGAGAGCTGCCAGCAGCTGACACCTCGAGCAGCACGAGGACTCGGGCAGAGACGGAGCTCAGTTTTGAGCCACGAACCAGCCTGTAAAACACAGCAGAGCTGCTTCACAACTGTGTCTGCAGAAGAACCAAAACTCCTCGTTATACACAGTATGCATCCATTCAGCATGTCGCACGGTGACGGGATTATTAAGGTTTTTCCTCTGCTTCACCTACTGAGACTCGAGCCACTAGAGGATTTTTTAAATTTAAAAAAAGGGAAATATGGATTAAATGCAGATTTACAGCTGAGTATTATTCATGCTGACAGTCAATAATTGTACCTTTTAAAGGACATTAAGACACCCAAAGTAGACTTCAATCATTCTGTTAAACACAGTCAGTTTTGTTTGGCTGAACGGATTAAATCTGGTAAAATAACTCAAATGGACTCAACCAGAGTCTCCTTGTAAACCTTTATTCTGTCTTTGAGGTTTGAACTTTAAAGTAGCAGCAAACAACTATTAGATATGTAAAGTCACACTGCAGTGTGTTGTACTCTCAGCTTCTCTGAACATGCATAGTGCATGTTAGTGCATGTTCGTACATGTTAGTGCATGTTAGTGCATGTTAGTGCATGTTCGTGCACGTGAGTCCCTCCCTGTGAACAGACTGCTGCTGTCTCACAGCTCTTCTCCGGACCATAACTCAACTCTATTCAGAGAAAGTCTTTATCCATCTGCCATTCAGTCCTCCACAGACTCACCATTCTACTCCTGTAATTTTAAAGAATCCAATAAGAATAAATACTAGTAATTTGTTTGTAAAGTTCAAAGTGCTTTACAATTAAAAAGAATACCAAGTGGTTCACATAAAGAGCACACAGGTGAATTTTCCCATGATTCCATTTGTTTGACAGGGTTTGTTGAGCTCATGCTGCCTCTGGTTGAGGTGATTATGTTACTGGAGAATGATGCAGGTTCTTCAGTTTGACGCAGACACCTGTGGACAGGTGGGGGCAGCACTGAGCAGCTGCTCAACAGTGGACAATAATATTCTGGAGTTCCCAGAATTCTCTGTAATCATGGAAAAGTCCTCCTCTCCTGTCAGACTGTTGCTTTGTCACAGACGGTCGTGGCTTCTTTGTCATATGACAGTGAACTGTGAGCCCAGCTTTCCTCTTTTTCTTTGCTGCTCCACAGATTCTCTGTTATATTTAGTTATTATTGTTTAACCACAAGGAGATTGTGTCCGTCCACCTCTTTAACCTTCAGAGGACCGACACTATTTAAAGCAGAAGACATGATGTTGTTGAAATGTTCAACCTTGTCATTTAAAGAGCAGTCAGCTGTGTGACTCAAATGATCTCATGTTACAGAACTTTGCTCCAGCCTTGTCATCTATAGGAATCTCTTTTGAGCCAAAAATTCCCCTTCAGTCTTTGCTAAGATTGGTTTGGCATCAAAAAACACACTGTGATGGTCAGAAATAGGTGATTCTAATAATGGAACAGTGTCAGTGTTTGGCCCTGCCGTCATTACCCAGTCCACATTACCACGTGGACGAGTGGCTTCATTGACATGTTGTGTAAGTTCAAACTGTCCAGTACAGCTGTTTGTTTCTGATAGACACCCGAGTGATGATGTCTGTGCTTATTGTTGTTTAATAGTTCATCTATTTGACTGAGCTTCAGTGTGGCAGCTTTAACGAACTCCTTGATTGGGGATTGTTGTGGAAGCTGGGTCCCCGGAGAAAGAGGGACGAGGGGTGTTGGATCCTAAGTCTAAGTCATGTTTGGGTGTACTCCATCAGGCCTAAAGTGTTCTTTACAAATGATCAATAAACCTTTTCCCATGGTTGATTGATCCCAATGTCAGCCATATATTCAGGTCAAGGGGCCTGCTGAAAGATTTGATGCCTTTCTCCAAGGTCGGAAAGGGGCCCGAACACATGTTGTGATTGACAGTCAATCCGTTTGTCCAGTAGCTAAAGGTCTTTTTTCAGGACCTCAGGGTCAGTTTTTCTTTCAAAAAGATCTAATGTGAATAATAACCCTGCTGTCTCTTGGACGGTGCCTGGCAGCCACTCTGTTAGCTCAGATGTGTCATTCAAAGTGAGAGTTTCAGTCTTTGCTATTCTTGCTTGCTTGGTTCTAGAATGGTATCAGAATGGCGTCTGGTTTATGAGGTGTGGGGTTACCAGTATTTCTCCTGGCCCTTGGCCAGCAGTGGTTTTTGGGGCTATTTCTTGGGTTTTGGCCAGCCTTAATGCCAGCTGTGTGATCAGGTTCCCTGGCCTGGACATAGTTAGTATTATCTCACCTTTCATTGTTCAGGGTCAGTGGATCATACCTGCTTTGCAGTCAGATTTCAGGTGTGGAGGGAGCCTTGGTGCCCTCTTATTTAACTTCCTGCTGGATTTGCCTTTAGTTCCAGTCCTGGCTGGCGTGGATGCTGTCAGTGTGGGGCTGGTGCTGTGCCAGTCGGAAGAGTCATAAGGGAGGGCTGGTTTGGGAGCCTCGACAGCTGATCCAGTGGTGTTAGGACACATCTAGGGCAGCGTGTCAGCCAAATCTGTGCCAGGATGCTCCACAGCTGAAGTAATCCTGTATAGGAGTCTCCATCAGCACCTTGTGCAGTAGTTGCTACAGAGTCTACGCGTTGCAGCATTTCAAACACCTTTTCACTCTGCAGCTCACAGATTTTGACATCTTGTCTCTGTCCTAATCCCTGCTAACTAACCTCTGCAAAGCAACCTACAAGTCAATGTAATGTTAGCTGGCTCATGATACCCTGCTAACGTCAGATGTTCTGTCAAATTCTCCAGTATTGGTTGGACCATTGGTTCCCCTATTAGCTGTCAGCTAAGGCGCCAAGAACAGAGCACTGAGCACGGTTGGAAGAGGAAAGAGGAAAAAGATTGTTTCTGTGTTACAGTCGAGGTGTTCAGAGCATGAGGCACTGAGGACGACACGGACTCCGCCGTGACTTCACCATTGAAAGCGTCGACGCGGAAGACAAAACCTCAGAGCGGAGGGACTGATTCCAAAGATGAAGACACAGACCAAAACATTAGAGGTTTTCCAATTGAAGATGGGTGCTGCATTTTAGTTAGTTTTTTTTTTTTTTTACCAAAACTTTGTTTTGCAGTATTGTAGTAATAATACACATTCTACATAGATGTCAGTGTAAATGCTGCTTCTATGCACAGTGCAGGAAGCTGCTTTGTGCAGTAAAGTGTTCATTTAAAAGGTTTCCTCTGTTCAAAAGTTGCTTTTTCGTGTGAACATGAGCTTCACTGACAAATAATACGGATGAATGTCTTTTCTATTTATTGAATCCTTTTAGACTGGTTGTTAATTGAATCTTATTTATTTGATTATTTTTACCTCTTAGTCTGGTCTTTAACTGATTTTTTTTAATGATTTGTCTCTCTGGTGTTTCCTCACTTCAAAGTGGCGAGAGTGGGATAGCGCTTTCACTTTCTCTTAATTTCCTCAGTATTTTTAAATTTGTGTGTGTGCGTGTGTATGTGTATCTCGTGTCTATTATTTGTTGTATTGCTTTTTATGTAAAGCACTTTGGGCTGCTCCTTTGTATGAAAAGTGCTCTATAAATAAAGATTGATTGATTGATCGATCGATCGATTGATGCAAACATTTCAAACAGTGACTGTTTTCTCACACAGATTCAGATTTTATTTTATTTTATTTTATTTGTTTGTGTGTATGTGATTTTATTCTGAAAGTCAAATGACTGGAAGTGAACCAGCAGTCCTCGCACTTTCCTCTCGTTGTCTTTATTTGACCTGTGCTTCTTTGTCTCCTGCTTTCCTGGTTTACCTGTGATGCACTGACCCTCGTCAGTCTCCAGCGTCCTCCAGAAGATTCCAGCCACTTCCTGCTCTGTTGTTTGCCTCTGATCCACCATGCACCACCCAGGCAGCCCTGCTCCATCAGTCCGGACCTCCACCATTAACTCATCTCACAGTAAATTGCTCTTGTTTGATGATCGTATCTGAGTTCAAGTTCTACTTTTGGGTCCTGAGTAATGACCTAAAAGTCAACACGTCTGTCAGCAGGATTATTACTGAATTCTCTTGTTTCCTCTGCTTTATATTTACATAGTGACATTGTTCTGTCCAAGTAACCCTTTTAATTAGCTAATTTAAACGATGAAAAATATTCATATTGGAAACAGTTTTCTGCTGTTTCCTTCACTGTTTTATGCTCTGGTCAGACAGACTTTCACCATAATTCACTGAACTCGACAAAAACGACTTCAGATGTGTTCCCTCGTTTGAACCGTCACTCGCTCAAAGTGCCACATTTATGAATTTCTGTCTGATTTCTTCCATCTCATCGTGTTTTTTGACTGGCAGCAGCCACAGGATGAACTTTAGAACCGTTCCAAGTCCTGAAAGCAGCGTCATGATCAGCGTTCAGTCGATCCACAGCAGCAGCAACAAACACTGCTGCTGTTGCCCTTGAGCCAGGCACACAGCCATAAACAAGGAGCAGCTTCACACGAGTCGTCCTGTTGTACAGAGCAGGTTTATTGTGTTTGTCGACGGAGAACTGGAACAAAGATCTGCTCCATAAAACTGACTTTATGACCCACATGGCAAGCGCAGCCATAAAGAGTTTCATTAAAGAGTTTTTACACACAGAATCAGAACCTGCTGCTGATCTCAGCTTCATCCCACTGCTGCTTTTCATTTTCTGGCCTGTTAAAAAAGTTCTTTACGACTCGTTTAAAGGTCAGTGACTCACACTGTAAACGTTCGCGTTCAAACCAAAAGAATTGATTAAAAAGTTCATGAAGCAAGTCTTTGTCAGTTAAAATGCACGTATCTCCAAAATGTTGGTTTTTCATGCTGTAAAGATAAATGAGATGAAATATAAGTACACACATTAGCTTTTTATGTTCCTGTGACACATTACTGACGTCTGAGAAGAAGTCATGAAAAAACAAAAAACACCAAAGTGTCTTTTATTCTTCATGCTGGCATTTCTGTTGAGTGCTGCGTCAGGAAAGACCAGCTGACTGCTGAAGAAATATTTAATTAGACCTGCAACAGTTTAACAAGCCAACAGTGAGTTCACAGCTGGAGCTCGAACAGGTGGAGGTAACAGACAGAGTCACCTGCTGTCAGGTGGAGGTAACAGAGAGAATCACCTGCTGTCAGGTGGAGGTATCAGACAGAATCACCTGCCGCCAGGTGGAGGTAACAGACAGAATCACCTGCTGTCAGGTGGAGGTAACAGAGAGAATCACCTGCTGTCAGGTGGAGGTATCAGACAGAATCACCTGCTGTCAGGTGGAGGTATCAGACAGAATCACCTGCTGTCAGGGGGAGGTATCAGACACCTGCTGCCACGTGGAGGTAACGGACAGAATCACCTGCTGTCAGGTGGAGGTAACAGACAGAATCACCTGCTGTCAGGTGGAGGTATCAGACAGAATCACCTGCTGTCAGGGGGAGGTAACGGACAGAATCACCTGCCGCCAGGTGGAGGTATCAGACAGAATCACCTGCTGTCAGGTGGAGGTATCAGACAGAATCACCTGCTGTCAGGTGGAGGTATCAGACAGAATCACCTGCCGCCAGGTGGAGGTATCAGACAGAATCACCTGCTGTCAGGTGGAGGTATCAGACAGAATCACCTGCTGTCAGGGGGAGGTGTCAGACACCTGCTGCCAGGTGGAGGTAACGGACAGAATCACCTGCTGTCAGGTGGAGGTAACGGACAGAATCACCTGCTGTCAGGTGGAGGTATCAGACACCTGCTGCCAGGTGGAGGTAACGGACAGAATCACCTGCTTTCAGGGGGAGGTAACAGACAGAATCACCTGCCGCCAGGTGGAGGTAACAGACAGAATCACCTGCTGTCAGGTGGAGGTAACGGACAGAATCACCTGCTTTCAGGGGGAGGTAACAGACAGAATCACCTGCCGCCAGGTGGAGGTATCAGACAGAATCACCTGCTGTCAGGGGGAGGTAACGGACAGAATCACCTGCCGCCAGGTGGAGGTAACAGACAGAATCACCTGCTGTCAGGTGGAGGTATCAGACAGAATCACCTGCTGTCAGGGGGAGGTATCAGACAGAATCACCTGCTGTCAGGTGGAGGTAACGGACAGAATCACCTGCTGTCAGGTGGAGGTATCAGACACCTGCTGCCAGGTGGAGGTAACGGACAGAATCACCTGCTGTCAGGTGGAGGTATCAGACAGAATCACCTGCTGTCAGGTGGAGGTAACGGACAGAATCACCTGCTGTCAGGTGGAGGTATCAGACACCTGCTGCCAGGTGGAGGTAACGGACAGAATCACCTGCTGTCAGGTGGAGGTATCAGACACCTGCTGCCAGGTGGAGGTAACGGACAGAATCACCTGCTTTCAGGGGGAGGTAACGGACAGAATCACCTGCCGCCAGGTGGAGGTATCAGACAGAATCACCTGCTGTCGGATGGAGGTAACAGACAGAATCACCTGCTGTCAGGTGGAGGTATCAGACACCTGCTGCCAGGTGGAGGTAACGGACAGAATCACCTGCTTTCAGGGGGAGGTAACAGACAGAATCACCTGCCGCCAGGTGGAGGTAACAGACAGAATCACCTGCTGTCAGGTGGAGGTAATGGACAGAATCACCTGCTGTCAGGTGGAGGTATCAGACACCTGCTGCCAGGTGGAGGTAACGGACAGAATCACCTGCTTTCAGGGGGAGGTAACAGACAGAATCACCTGCCGCCAGGTGGAGGTATCAGACAGAATCACGTGCTGTCAGGGGGAGGTAACGGACAGAATCACCTGCCGCCAGGTGGAGGTAACAGACAGAATCACCTGCTGTCAGGTGGAGGTATCAGACAGAATCACCTGCTGTCAGGGGGAGGTATCACACAGAATCACCTGCTGTCAGGGGGAGGTAACGGACAGAATCACCTGCCGCCAGGTGGAGGTATCAGACAGAATCACCTGCTGTCAGGTGGAGGTATCAGACAGAATCACCTGCTGTCAGGTGGAGGTAACGGACAGAATCACCTGCTGTCAGGTGGAGGTATCAGACACCTGCTGCCAGGTGGAGGTAACGGACAGAATCACCTGCTTTCAGGGGGAGGTAACGGACAGAATCACCTGCCGCCAGGTGGAGGTATCAGACAGAATCACCTGCTGTCGGATGGAGGTAACAGACAGAATCACCTGCTGTCAGGTGGAGGTATCAGACACCTGCTGCCAGGTGGAGGTAACGGACAGAATCACCTGCTTTCAGGGGGAGGTAACAGACAGAATCACCTGCCGCCAGGTGGAGGTAACAGACAGAATCACCTGCTGTCAGGTGGAGGTAATGGACAGAATCACCTGCTGTCAGGTGGAGGTATCAGACACCTGCTGCCAGGTGGAGGTAACGGACAGAATCACCTGCTTTCAGGGGGAGGCAACAGACAGAATCACCTGCCGCCAGGTGGAGGTATCAGACAGAATCACGTGCTGTCAGGGGGAGGTAACGGACAGAATCACCTGCCGCCAGGTGGAGGTAACAGACAGAATCACCTGCTGTCAGGTGGAGGTATCAGACAGAATCACCTGCTGTCAGGGGGAGGTATCACACAGAATCACCTGCTGTCAGGGGGAGGTAACGGACAGAATCACCTGCCGCCAGGTGGAGGTATCAGACAGAATCACCTGCTGTCAGGTGGAGGTATCAGACACCTGCTGCCAGGTGGAGGTAACGGACAGAATCACCTGCTGTCAGGTGGAGGTATCAGACACCTGCTGCCAGGTGGAGGTAACGGACAGAATCACCTGCTTTCAGGGGGAGGTAACGGACAGAATCACCTGCCGCCAGGTGGAGGTATCAGACAGAATCACCTGCTGTCGGATGGAGGTAACAGACAGAATCACCTGCTGTCAGGTGGAGGTATCAGACACCTGCTGCCAGGTGGAGGTAACGGACAGAATCACCTGCTTTCAGGGGGAGGTAACAGACAGAATCACCTGCCGCCAGGTGGAGGTAACAGACAGAATCACCTGCTGTCAGGTGGAGGTAATGGACAGAATCACCTGCTGTCAGGTGGAGGTATCAGACACCTGCTGCCAGGTGGAGGTAACGGACAGAATCACCTGCTTTCAGGGGGAGGCAACAGACAGAATCACCTGCCGCCAGGTGGAGGTATCAGACAGAATCACGTGCTGTCAGGGGGAGGTAACGGACAGAATCACCTGCCGCCAGGTGGAGGTAACAGACAGAATCACCTGCTGTCAGGTGGAGGTATCAGACAGAATCACCTGCTGTCAGGGGGAGGTATCAGACAGAATCACCTGCTGTCAGGTGGAGGTAACGGACAGAATCACCTGCTGTCAGGTGGAGGTATCAGACACCTGCTGCCAGGTGGAGGTAACGGACAGAATCACCTGCTGTCAGGTGGAGGTATCAGACAGAATCACCTGCTGTCAGGTGGAGGTAACGGACAGAATCACCTGCTGTCAGGTGGAGGTATCAGACACCTGCTGCCAGGTGGAGGTAACGGACAGAATCACCTGCTGTCAGGTGGAGGTATCAGACACCTGCTGCCAGGTGGAGGTAACGGACAGAATCACCTGCTTTCAGGGGGAGGTAACGGACAGAATCACCTGCCGCCAGGTGGAGGTATCAGACAGAATCACCTGCTGTCGGATGGAGGTAACAGACAGAATCACCTGCTGTCAGGTGGAGGTATCAGACACCTGCTGCCAGGTGGAGGTAACGGACAGAATCACCTGCTTTCAGGGGGAGGTAACAGACAGAATCACCTGCCGCCAGGTGGAGGTAACAGACAGAATCACCTGCTGTCAGGTGGAGGTAATGGACAGAATCACCTGCTGTCAGGTGGAGGTATCAGACACCTGCTGCCAGGTGGAGGTAACGGACAGAATCACCTGCTTTCAGGGGGAGGTAACAGACAGAATCACCTGCCGCCAGGTGGAGGTATCAGACAGAATCACGTGCTGTCAGGGGGAGGTAACGGACAGAATCACCTGCCGCCAGGTGGAGGTAACAGACAGAATCACCTGCTGTCAGGTGGAGGTATCAGACAGAATCACCTGCTGTCAGGGGGAGGTATCACACAGAATCACCTGCTGTCAGGGGGAGGTAACGGACAGAATCACCTGCCGCCAGGTGGAGGTATCAGACAGAATCACCTGCTGTCAGGTGGAGGTATCAGACAGAATCACCTGCTGTCAGGTGGAGGTAACGGACAGAATCACCTGCTGTCAGGTGGAGGTATCAGACACCTGCTGCCAGGTGGAGGTAACGGACAGAATCACCTGCTTTCAGGGGGAGGTAACGGACAGAATCACCTGCCGCCAGGTGGAGGTATCAGACAGAATCACCTGCTGTCGGATGGAGGTAACAGACAGAATCACCTGCTGTCAGGTGGAGGTATCAGACACCTGCTGCCAGGTGGAGGTAACGGACAGAATCACCTGCTTTCAGGGGGAGGTAACAGACAGAATCACCTGCCGCCAGGTGGAGGTAACAGACAGAATCACCTGCTGTCAGGTGGAGGTAATGGACAGAATCACCTGCTGTCAGGTGGAGGTATCAGACACCTGCTGCCAGGTGGAGGTAACGGACAGAATCACCTGCTTTCAGGGGGAGGCAACAGACAGAATCACCTGCCGCCAGGTGGAGGTATCAGACAGAATCACGTGCTGTCAGGGGGAGGTAACGGACAGAATCACCTGCCGCCAGGTGGAGGTAACAGACAGAATCACCTGCTGTCAGGTGGAGGTATCAGACAGAATCACCTGCTGTCAGGGGGAGGTATCACACAGAATCACCTGCTGTCAGGGGGAGGTAACGGACAGAATCACCTGCCGCCAGGTGGAGGTATCAGACAGAATCACCTGCTGTCAGGTGGAGGTAACGGACAGAATCACCTGCTGTCAGGTGGAGGTATCAGACACCTGCTGCCAGGTGGAGGTAACGGACAGAATCACCTGCTGTCAGGTGGAGGTATCAGACACCTGCTGCCACGTGGAGGTAACGGACAGAATCACCTGCTTTCAGGGGGAGGTAACAGACAGAATCACCTGCCGCCAGGTGGAGGTAACAGACAGAATCACCTGCTGTCAGGTGGAGGTAACAGACAGAATCACCTGCTGTCAGGTGGAGGTATCAGACAGAATCACCTGCTGTCAGGTGGAGGTATCAGACAGAATCACCTGCTGTCAGGTGGAGGTAACGGACAGAATCACCTGCTGTCAGGGGGAGGTAACGGACAGAATCACCTGCCGCCAGGTGGAGGTAACAGACAGAATCACCTGCTGTCAGGTGGAGCTATCAGACACCTGCTGCCAGGTGGAGGTAACGGACAGAATCACCTGACATCAGGTGGAGGTATCAGACAGAATCATCTGCTGTCAGGTGGAGGTAACAGACACCTGCTGCCAGGTGGAGGTAACAGACAGAATCACCTGACATCAGGTGGAGGTAACAGACAGAATCACCTGCCGCCAGGTGGAGGTAACAGACAGAATCACCTGCTGTCAGGTGGAGGTAACAGACACCTGCTACCAGGTGGAGGTAACGGACAGAATCACCTGCTTTCAGGGGGAGGTAACAGACAGAATCACCTGCCGTCAGGTGGAGGTAACAGACACCTGCTGCCAGGTGGAGGTAACAGACAGAATCACCTGCCGCCAGGTGGAGGTAACGGACAGAATCACCTGCTGTCAGGTGGAGGTAACGGACAGAATCACCTGCTGTCAGGTGGAGGTAACAGACACCTGCTACCAGGTGGAGGTAACGGACAGAATCACCTGCTTTCAGGTGGAGGTAACAGACACCTGCTACCAGGGGGAGGTAACAGACAGAATCACCTGCCGCCAGGTGGAGGTAACAGACAGAATCACCTGCTGTCAGGTGGATGTAACAGAGAGAATCACCTGCCATCAGGTGGAGGTAACGGACAGAATCACCTGCCGCCAGGTGCAGGTAACAGACAGAATCACCTGCCATCAGGTGGAGGTAACGGACAGAATCACCTGCTGTCAGGGGGAGGTAAGAGACACCTGCTGCCAGGTGGAGGTAGCAGACAGAATCACCTGCTGTCAGGTGGAGGTAACAGACAGAATCACCTGCTGTCAGGGGGAGGTAACAGACACCTGCTGTCAGGTGGGGCAGCTGATTTACAGAATTCTGACTGACTTTTGGAGGAAGACACATTTTTTGTTTTTCAAAACATTTAAATTTAGTGACGCGACAGAATAACGGGATCAGCTGATGTGTGTAGTTTGTGTTTTTATTGTGGAATTGAAAATCAAGTCATGACAGAAATGCGACGTAATGTTGGTTCACAGCCTGATGGGAAATCAGACAAATCTTATAATCCTTCAGTATTTCATAATAAACGATCTGATGAATTTCGGTCACATGTGGACGGTGACGCCGAGGAACAAGCTTAATTTAATGTTTGGAGACTTGGCGACTCAAAGCTCTGGAACAAACCACCTTCAGATATGCGTTAGCATGTATGCTAACACATGACGTCAGTAAGCTAGCATACCCGCTGCTCTGACCATCAGGAGACTCTGCAGGTCAGGAGGCTCAAGCTGGCGCCCTGTGATTACTGGGTAACCTGCTGAGAGGCAGCTGCGCCTGCTGGATGCCAAACGACGCGGCGTGTGTTGCACTTCATGTTCGTCCAGCACACGACCCACACATCAGCGTCCATGTGTGGCCACCTGTGGCGAGGGCCGGGGGCTCAGGAGGGCCCATCTGGTGTTTCCTCTCAGGAACCAGAGGAACCCTTGTGAAGTGTCAGTGAAGTGGTGCATTTATCTACGGCGAAGCACATGCAGGTCACAGGTCAGAGGTCAGAGTTCAGGGTGGACGCAGCAGCGTGCAGACCTGATCGTCCTGTGAAGTACATGAAGGTGAAGCTCTTGACAGGTTCGGCGTCGGCGTGGTTCGACCCGTCACAAACAATCATCAACAACATTCATTTCCTCATGATGTTCACAACACGTCTGCTGTGGCGAGGAGGGGGCCCACACCACCCATTCAGTTCACTCTAATGCATGCTGATTGGTCGGGTCAGGAGGACATGGTGTTCCTGACCCCCTCCCACACACACACACACACACACACACACACACACAGTCATAAACTGATAATCAAATCAGTGAACTTGCTGCTGCTTTTCTCTCATTAATTACTCAGAACTCTGTGAATGTGAGCGAAGTGTTTCAGCTGCCAGGAAGGACGGATTACAGTGTGTGTGTGTGTGTGTGTGTGTGTGTGTGTGTGTGTGTGTGTGTGTGTGTGTGTGTGTGTGTGTGTGTGTGTGTGAGAGACCAGGTATTTATCACATTGTGGGGACTGACCTGCCTTATGGGGACAAAATGCAGGTCCCCTTAATGTAAATCATTAAATTTTAGGGTGCAGACTGAGGATACGCACTCCCCCCATCACCAGTGAACATCCAGGAAGGGACGTTGAGATGGTCACATCTTATAAGTACCTGGAAGTAAACTGGACTGGACTCATAACACCACTGCACTTTATAAAAAAGGACAGAGCAGACTCTATCTGCTCAGGAGGCTGAGGTCTTTTGGAGGGGGGGGGGGGGGGGGGGGGGCACTCCTGAAGACCTTCTATGACTCTGTTGTGGCCTCTGCCTTGTTCTATGGTGTAGTCTGCTGGGGGAGCAGCATCACAGCAGCTGACAGGAAGAGGCGGGACAAACTCATCAGGAAGGCCAGCTCTGTCCTGGGATGTCCTCTGGAACAGGTGGAGGAGGTGGGGGAGAGGAGGATGACAGCCAAGCTGTCCTCCATGACAGACAATGACTCCCACCCCCTCCAACACACACTCAGTGCACTGAGGAGCTCCATCAGTGACAGGATGCTACATTCAAAGTGTGTTAAGGAGCGTCGCAGGTCTTTCCTTCCTGCAGCCGTCAGACTGCAGAAACTGCTCCCAGTAATCAGAACAATAATATGTTTACACTCTGTGCAATACTACCAGCACACAACAGTCTGTAAATACTATTTACAAATTTTTTAGGATGACGTTTTTCTTTCTGTCCCACCCTTTTGTATATACTTGTTGTCTTTACCATTCTATCCACTTTATTGGTGCTGCTGTGAAATTGGAATTTACCCTCGTGGGACGAATAAAGGAATATTGCATTGCATTGAATTGAATTGAATTGAATTGAATTGAATTGAATTGAATTGAATTGAATTGAATTGAATTGAATTGATAGGGTTGGGGAAGGTTAAGGTAAGTCTCCAGGAAATGAATGTAAGTTTATGTAATGTCCCCACAACTGATGAAAACCCCCGTTTGTGTGTGTGTGTGTGTGTGTGTATGTATCCATGTGTGTGAATGGGGGGTGTTACTGGAATAAAAGTACTGGAATAAAGGTCAGCAGCTCCTCTGGACTTTGTGTCGCTGCACTCAAACGCGTTTCGGCTGTCTTCCGGGTGTCTGATTGGCCGACAGAGCGACGCAGCTGTGACAGGCAGCAGATGTTTGTGGGCAGTTTGTGTTGAGGCTGCAGGTGGTGCAGACAGTCTGCTCATCATGTGTGAGCTGTACACTCTGTGATTACCCACGAGCGGAGAGCTGAGGCTGTGCAGTGTGATGAGGATCTTCAGCGCTGATAAGCGTTGCATGAATGCAGCGTGTTGACCTTTATGTGCTCCCGCCTGCAGCGGCGAGCCACGTGTTAGCAGCTAACGTAACAACCCGCTGTTTTCCACAGCGGGTTCATCCATTCTCAACGCCGAGGTTTAGGTCAACCTGTTTTTTGGAAAGGTTGCTGTTCAATCCTGCTAAAGCTGACTACTATCTTGGTACACTCCACCTCCATTTGTTGCAATGAGCTACTACTGCAAATCTGCTTATCGGCTCACCTACTGCCTCCCCATTAGGAACATTACGTTTGGAATAGTAACAATGAGAAGTAGTATTTACACCTCCATCCAAAACAACAACACAGCCTGGTCTTTATGTAACGGCCATGATGTCCCCGGCCTTTAATCCAGCACTCTCTGTTTGGGAACTCTTGTTTTCACAGCAGATTATCCAAAACTGATTCCTGAAAAGGAACACGAAGCTTCCTCTGACTGTGAACACACGTCGGAGGAACTTCCAGTTTCATTATTAGCTCAAAGGTTCACGTGTCCATCAGAGGTGGTGAGCATTCATGAAATGAATGAAACAAACGGTGACGTGAGGTGCACTTGTTACAGAGCTTAGAGTAAGGTTAGGGTAAGGTTAGGGTTAGGCAAGTAGTGGTTATGGTCATGGTTTCCAGGAAATTAATGTAAGTCTACGTAATATAACAAGCTAAAAGCTAAACGCTAAAAGGAAGTTTTTCCTCACCACTGTCGCCAAGTGCTGCTCATGAGGGAATTGTTGGGTCTCTGTAGATAAAAGAGCTCGGCCTGAAGCAGCTCTGTATGGAAGGTGTCCGGAGACAACTTCTGTTGTGATTTGGTGCTATACAAATAAAATTGAATTGAACTGAATTGAACTGAATTGAACTGAACTGAATTGAATTGAATTGAACTGAACTGAATTGAATTGAATTGAATTGAATTGAATTGAATTGAACTGAATTGAATTGAATTGAATTGAATTGAATTGAATTGAACTGAATTGAATTGAATTGAATTGAACTGAATTGAATTGAATTGAATTGAATTGAACTGAATTGAATTGAATTGAACTGAACTGAATTGAATTGAATTGAATTGAATTGAATTGAATTGAATTGAATTGAATTGAATTGAACTGAATTGAATTGAATTGAATTGAACTGAACTGAATTCAGTTGAATTGAATTGAATTGAACTGAATTGAATTGAACTGAATTGAATTGAATTGAATTGAATTGAAATGAATTGAATTAAACTGAACTGAATTCAGTTGAATTGAATTGAATTGAATTGAATTGAATTGAATTGAATTGAATTGAACCCTCTGCAGTCATAAACAGCTGAGCTGCTAACTTACTGACCGAAGTATTTGGTGACATAAAGGTTCTGTTTATTTGTCCTTCACATCACCATCAAAATGTTCAGCTCATGCTACATTAGCTCAGCTCTATGTTAGCCCAACAGTGCATTAGCTTGGTGCTACGATTACCAGACCAAACGTTTCAGAATTGTACTCGTTGCTTTTCTTCTGATGATGGACAGACGCTAACAGTATTTCTGCGTCAGCACCTTCACATCCAGACTGTGAGGGTCAGACAGAAGCTACGCTCATGTCGCTCAGTTTCAACATGTATGAAAACCTTCCACAGCACTAACATCCGGCCTGTCACCGTCAGCTCCACGCTCACAGAGGATACTGAAATCATCCACTGGCTTCATTAAATGTCTTCTTGTAGAATAGCTGAAGGTGTTCCTCTGGGTTCCTGACTGGGTCCAGCTCTACTCCCATCCATTATTTGATGTCCCTGTATGTTTCTGGGAGTCTGGAGAGTAAAGTTAAAGTGAATGAATGAATGAATGAATGAATGAATGAATGAATGAATGAATGAATGAAAGCTGTGTGTTGTTTTTCAGCAAAGATGGATTTGAGGTGTTTCCTGGATTTCTCTGCTTCAACCTGAACAACGTGACCACAGAGAAGGTCCTGAACCGAGAAACTGAGCCCCAGTCCTCTAGCACAGAAGACCAGCTGAGCTCATTGGCTGGACTTCACTGATTCCACCCCATGAGTGTCCAACTCCAAGTTCTGCCAGTCAAACTCTGAACAGACTCAGGGTCAGTTAGACGCTGAGCTGCGTGGTCACATAATGAACAGAAACTCTCTGGTGAAAGTCTCGATCTTTCTGCTGTGAGTTAAATCAGCTCATAGATTGTATCTTCAGTGCGTTTCAACTCATCCATCTTCATGGTTTCAGTTTGACAGCTTGTCTGAAACTGAACGACGTGTTTCAGAGCGTCAACAATGAGCCCATTCGAAGGGACCACGGAGAGACAACACAGCTGAGCAGAAAACGTACCTGCTGTCAGGTGTGCATACTCACAATTTAGGAGAAATGTGTTAAACTGAGCAAATGCAGTCCCATTTTCAGACACAGGTACCACTGTGGCACAGGTAAGACGGGTAAGACAGGTAAGACAGAGTCGGTCCTGCTCATGGTTCATGGTCGTGTCATGGAAAAGAGTTATTGCTGAACTAAAAGTGAGCAGATTAAATTAGTCAGATGGACTTCGACCTTTCAATCCACAACAGACAAAAACAGACGGAGGGAAACACACGAGGTGTTCGAGCAGCAGAGTAAATAACCAGGCGGTCCAAGAACAGGATTGTGGTTTGGGACAAGCATTAGTGTCTCAGTCATGGACACCAATGGCCTCAGGGTCAGAGGCTTTGAGGCTCAGTGGTGCCAGCAGGCCCGTGACCGCACAGATTAACTGTTGAGTAATCTGTCAGCCAGATTATCCATCATCCCTCAGAGGACATCTCATCCCTCAGAGGACACCATAACAGAAAGATAATTTAACAAGACACTTAACAAGTGTTCACTTAACCCTCGTTAACTCGTGATCTCCTAACGAGATGATCCGGCAGCCACACCACAGCGGGAGGGAAGAGTCCTCGCGAGGATTAATGCAGCACGTTCTGTCAGCCTTCAGATGAAGGAAGGCGAGATGTGCTGTCCGGCTTTGACAACAAACTCCACGACGCTGACAGAGTGAAAGTAGGCAGATTCACACGCAGACCACAAAGAGACCGTACACAATCCAAACTGAAGGATTTCATGTGTGATTCACTCTGTCTGCTCTGTTTTCTCCATCCATGTTTTCCCTCCTGCCCTGCTTTAACCCCTTTTCCTGCCCTTTGCATCACCTGACCTTCTCGGCTCACCTGCTCCCTATGTCCTCATTAGTCCTGCGGTATATATACACTGGCCCATTTCCACTCAGTGCCCGCCTGATTATCAAGGTTTCATCTGTCCTCAGCCTTCGTTCTGTCTGCCTGAGTTTGACCTTCATATGTTTTCTGACTGCAGTAATCATCATCTTTTGTCTGAAGCTGCCTGCCTCTCAGTCTGCTACAGTTTGACGTCGGAAGTAAAAGACAAATCTGATTTCTCGTTTGAGGAAAAAAATCATTGAGTTAAAATCTTTTTTCTATAAAAATCTATGATCTATATACCTGGAAAGGAAATCCTCTCCCTGAAGGACGCTCTGATCTGCAGCAGCACCTCAGTCCAGAAATCAAGTTAAAGACCATTTCTATTTGGACACCAGGAAGTTTCTACATGCGTGAAAGATCTGAAAGACAAAACAAGGACAGTTTTCTGTCCAATTCAATGACATATTCAAATTTGCATTTGCATGGCTGAGCTTTGTACTCGAACCAGTTACTCTCTGTGACATTTAGGGTCCAAATCTAAATAATGAATTTAACAAATCTCCTGTTAATGATGATTGTGATAATAAAGTGTGGAGGTCTGCAGCCTCTCCTCCTTCTCCCCCCTGTGCCTATGTGTTTCCTCCTCCTTTTGTCTCCTGTCTGTCTGTCTGTCTGTCTGTCTGTCTGTCTGTCTGTCTGTCTGTCTGTCTGTCTGTCTGTCTCTCTCCTGTCTCGCTGCAGGGCATGGTTGTTTAGCACCAGTGCTAAACACAACAAAGTCCAGAGGCTGAGAGGCAGCCAGGGCAGCAGAAACCTTCTTCTGATGCTGGCACAGCAGCTTTGAGGAACTTTGGTCCCTGCTCAGGTGCACCTCATTCAGCAATCAGATGTAGCACACCTGGGCGGAGGTAGAGAGGACAGATGTGTGAATGAAATACTTGTCCGATACATTTCCAAACACAGTGACTCAGCGTTTTGTTATGTTATCGTTATGCAACACTGACCTGAAATAACCTCCCAGATGATATTAGACACGGCAGACAAGTCAAAGAACAAAACCTTTGAAGCCGCCTCCTATACCCTTTATCTGCTCAGCTTAACTTTGAATAGCCGTTACCTTAATCTTAATCATGGTATTTGTTATTCTGTAAAGGATGCTGAATCGCCCCAGTTCCTGAATTGTGCCATACGCATAAAGTTGGCTTGCTTTACAATGCTGTCCATTCATCCATTCCCTTGAGATTTAACAACCATTCACATGTGACAACTCCACTGACTGCTGTTGTCACCTGGCCCCAGGTGACTCCAACTGCTCTCATGTCTGCTGTTCCACAGCTGCGAGTTAACGACTAACGTGGAATCAATGACCTTGATAAAGACCCCACACAGGTTAATACCTGGGACTCCTCACCAGTCAGTCAGAACTGAAGAAGCCTCTTGCATGAGGTTTCAGGTCCAGCTGTCCCTGATTCAATCCTCCCTGGAAAACCAGGACTTGGATGACTGGGATACTTCACAGAACAGTAAAAATAAACCTGTTAAAAGATGGAAGTGTCTGAATAAAAGGCATCAGTTTCTCTGCTTTTTGAAATTTGAATGAATTTATGAGACTGAGTGCTGAGAGGGAGGAAGACTCTCATAAACACCCCAACAGCCCTGGCATGAAACCCCCCGTGGTGTCCCTGTTCCATCCTGCACATTCTGGCACTGACCTTCCTGCCAGAGAACTCTGAGGCCCAGAACATCATGACAGAACAGTTCTCCCAGTGGGAGGGAGAACTGGTTCAGTTGAGGAGCAGCTGGACCGACAGCAGCCTAATTCTCCTTCTGTCAATGACTTCCTAACAACTGTCGAGAGAACATGGCAATGTCAACTCACAACTAAGAGAGGTCCAACAAGAAGCAGCCAGTCAGAGAGGACAGTTGGATTACCTCAGTGCAGGTGAGGATTGTAAACCTGAGTTGGCTCCACTGACAGAGACAGAGCACGATTCAGTCTACAGTCTACAGACACCCACCCCCAATCCCAGACCCAGACCACCAGCCAAAGTCAAACTACACCTGCTGAAGTACAACACAGCCTTTTCTCTGAGGGCTCGGCCCCTCTCACCCAGCCAGGCCCAGCGTCAGTCACCTCCCCTCCACAACTGTCGGAGGCCAAGCTACTACCCACCCCCCTACATCCACTGTAGGTCCGGCCTAGAGCTCCAGCTCTGAAACCACCACAGGAGCAGCGGCAGCAGCTTCAATCCAGACCCTCCGGCAACAAACACACACAGTAGAGAGTCTGACAGCCCACCAAAAACCAAGTGTGAAAAGCCAAGGTACAAACCAGGTCAGTGAATTTCTCCTGGTCTGGCCCTGAAGAGAAAATCACAATCCAAAAATACAGGATGACCGGGGCTGAACTGCAGTGCAACACAGGGGTAAATCTTCAGCGTTCAGCCTGTATGACTGATTGACGCTTTAACCTGTCACCGCTAACAACGGCTCGTTGGTGCTTTCACGCAAAAGCAAAAAGACTTTAAACAACAGAGGTGACGACATCCATCTAGAAAATACAAATGCACACAGTCAGATGCAAACATTCAGCAGCTCACAGCTTGTTTTAAAAGTGTTGTCACTGAGTATAAAAGGTTTAACAGCTTCAGTCTTTTGCAGGATGAATAATAGAATCTGGAGTTTGGGTTGAATATGCTCAGCACTGTGGGGGAGCTGTGTGAGTTTCAGGTCAAATATTCACCCTCGTCTTCACAGGGTGTCCGATCATGTGACCACTGTCCTGACGCAGTGATCTCAGACACTCAAATCCTCTTAAAACCGTGCAGTTAAATGTGTCAGAAAGTCTCTTCTTAGGAAAAAATGTGTTAATAGGAAGTCTGAACTTTAACTCTGCTGATGCTTGTTGGTCCAGAGGCACGTCGAGTGTTGTTCTCATCCTCTTGCTGATCTACAATCAGTTGAACATGAGCTCACATGTGAAACACGAGGCTCACACAGACAATATGTTGTTTACTGCTGAAGAACTAATTGTTAAATGAAGTGAGCTCAGCGTGCTATTGTTGCTGTTCCTGTTCACTGTGGGCTTGCGGTGTTTTGACAGCGTCTGAATCAGGTTGATGTCCACACTGGAGGTCCTCGTGTCACGCCATCCTCTAATGAGACTCTAAACACACACTCATCCTGAAGCAGTACCTCCACCTCCACAAAGAGAGCATTCTTCAGCCGCAGCAGGAAGTTGACTTCGCATTGTGACTGAGCGCTGACTGCTCCGATCATCTCCCCGTTCTCATGTTCACCCGAATTATCTCTAAATCCTGCTGAAGAAAACAGCTCAAACCAGGTCAGAGTGTTCGTATCCAAACAGGAGTCCAGCAGAGATTCACTGACCTCCATCTCACTGCTCATCATGGTAAATAGATGTTATTGAAAGAGCTGCAAGACGACAGGCGTCTTTGGCTGAGTCGCCCCTCTGGAGGAAATAATAATAGTTCTTTTTTTCCTTCAATTTTAGTAGCCTGTAACTGCTGAAGTTCGACCAAATGAAAGTACCAGTTCGTCCAAACTTGCGTAACTTCTTGATAGGCCTCCTCAGGTTCAGTCCAGAGCTGTGAGGCCCTGTGCCCCGGCCATGTGACACTGGGCATCGTGGTCATTGTGAGGACTCCAGGTCAATCATTAAAAGTTGTGGAAATGATTACAGACAAATGGTACGACCCGAATTCCAAAAAAGTTGGGACATTGTGTAAAACATAAAAAAGACAGAATGATTGCTAATCCTGTTTGACATAAAGTGAAAACAGTACAAAGACGATATTTTTAGTGTTGGAGCTTAACTTAGTTAACTAAGTTAAAACCAGCTTCGTGCTTCTCTGAGAGAGTCCTGTTCTGCAGAACAGGTAAACTATGGACTGCAGACTTTTTGGCTTGTTGTCAGGGGTTGGCAGACAAATCCATGATCACTCTCAGCATGGACTGGACCTCTTCCACTGAATTTGTTAATACTCTGCAGGCTGGAGGGAAAGCATGGAGGGCCAGGCGTGGTCTGTGGGCTGCCAGATGATGATATGAGGTTTATCTGGATTCACTTGCCATTCAGTCAAGACTTTAGAAGCCCTGGTATGAAGGACCTTACTAAACAGCTTCAGGAACACTTCATAAAACATGCCTCAGCTGTTTTCATTGGAAACTGCTGCAGTATTCTTACTTCTGAGTCCAATCAGTCAGTTTAACGTGAGGGAGAGCGTGCTGACCATCCGAAGACTGGCAGGTAAAAGGCAGTGATGGTGGAGTGTGGACAGGTCAAAGGCTGCCTGTGATCAGTGGACGTGGCCGATGATGTGTTTTATCATGAGACAATTTAACATTAAACACATAAAAATGTCTGTAAATCACATCTGTTTTTCCTGTTTCAAAGACTGAAGATAAGACTAAAGATAAGAGTCAGACAGAGAAAAGTTATGAATCCGAAAATGCTGAAGAGGATGTTAGCTCAGTGTGGCACAATTACATTTTGCTTACTGTGGTTGAAGTCATGTTATCGTCCACAATCATGGACTGACTTCATGTAGAATAATTCTCTGTATTTCTGTCTCAGTACAGAGTCGGACAGCAGTTTGAGGATGCTGATAATGTCAGTAATCAAATCTCACAAACACTTATTCCTCCTCATGAACAGGTCACATTCATGAGGCTGAACAAGACGCTAATGACGAGTAACCAAACCCGACTGAAAGATTTCAGCTCAGTGGAACTGTGTCAACATCCTTTCTGCTCAGATTCATCACAGTCAGAACAGCAAGACTAATCTAAGTAAAGGAACACCACTGAAGGCCGCTGATTAAAAACCAAAAGCTTTGGTTCTCCGACTGGCTCAGACCAGAACTTGACTTACTTTGAACACTTTGTGCCTTCAGACGTGTCCTCGGAGGTCAAAGTGAATCATGACTGATTAACATCTGATGTAAAAATTGACCATCAAAGTTTAAAAGGATCAGAAACTACAGGGAGGTTCTGTTCTTTCCAAAAAGATGAATGATCATAATCCTCTTTCATTTTAAAGTGAAGCATAATCTTCTTATGATTTACAGAGAATTAGAGTCACTGTTTTTGGCTCCATCCGAGCTGAAGGTGTTGCAGTGAAGTTGTTCTGGATTGGAGGAGGTCAGCTGACTAATCCAACAACAAATCTGATCCCAGTCAGCAGAGAACACCAACTTACATTGCACCTTGCTCCACGGCCGTCTTCTTGTGCTGCTGCTGATTTTCAGGGAACAGTAAGTTCAGTTCAGATAAACACAAGTTTGGGCATGTTGTTCACAATAAGTGGCAAGTGGATTCGCAGTCTGATGGAAAACCTCTCATTTTGCACCACGCTGGGGAAATGAAGTCGTTACAGCCAGCGAAGTATTCAAAAGCAAAACAGCAAAAACAGTGGCACAGAAGGGTCAAGATAAGGAGGATTCAACTCAATTCAGTTTTTTCAGTTCAATTTTATTTGTATAGCGCCAAATCACAACAGAAGTTGTCTCAGGACACTTTCCAGCTGGTACAGACCAAGCTCTTTATCTACAGAAAACCAACAATTCCCCCATGATTCAAGATGAAAAATAAAAAAAATCATATACATATATGTAGATTATCTGCAGATTATAAAAATACTAATTTGCCATTGCAAATTAAGAAAATATATAGATACAACAAATTGAAAATTGCACAAGATGTAATGATGATGTGAGCATGTATCAGCATTGATAACAGTAATACAGTTTATGATGTAGAAATGGGAAAGAAGCATCACCACAGAGCTTCATCACACGGTGCCGGGGGTAAACAGTCTGACAGCTGTTGGATGAAGGACCTGTGGCAGCTTCTCTCTTACAGACTGGATGCAGCAGACTGTTACTGAAGAAGCTCCTTAAGCCCCCCCCCCCCCCCCATGCAGGGAGTGGGATGGGTTCTCCATGATCGATGTCAGCCTGGCTAACATCCTCCTTAAGCCTGTCCCTCTCAGAGCTCCCACAGCCCCAGCAGACCACTGCATGGAGGCCTACAGATGCCACCACAGAGTCTGACAACGTTTTTAACAGTGTGCTACAAACTCCAAAGGACCTCAGTCTTCTTAGCAGGTGCAGAGGACTTTGGCCCCTCCTGTGCAGGACATCTGTGTTGTTTGTCCAGTTCAGTTTGTGAATACGGTGAACACCCAAGTATTTGTACACGTCCACGATCTCAATGTCCAGGCCCTGGATGTTCACCAGTGTAGTTTGTGGTACCTTCTTGTCTATCATCATCTCCTTCGTCTTGCTGGCGTTTATGTGCAGGTGGTTCAGTCCACACCAGTCTACAAAGTTGGTTCTGACTTCCCTGTCTTCCAGTTCGTTCCCCTGTGATGCGCGTCCCACCACGGCTGTATCATCAGTGAACTTGGATGTGACAGCTGTCAGTGCTGTCTGAAGTCTGATGTGTGGAGGGTGAAGAGATGGTATTATATGAGGAAAAGTCAGTTCAGTGCCCTCGACTGTACGTGAGCACAGGTTAGGTTAATTCTCTGTGAGCTCAGTACTACAAACCGCAGAGTCCACATCAAAATATGGTGGATTTAATGTCTGAAGAGAGCAGTGTGGTCTCAGCTCTCAGTGCACTTTCTAATTTTATTCTAATCTATAATTCTATGTTGTATGGAGTGCTGCACAAAAAACAATTTCCCCTCGGGGATCAATAAAGGAACTCTGAATCTGAATCTGAATCTGAACTTCAGATGACGGTTGTGTTCTTTGCATATCAGAGGAGGATGAATGCAGCGTTTGTGTGTGTGATGGATCAGCTACATATTTCCCCTCCAAGCAACAACCCCTCATGCTTCGATCACATGATACAGAATGAGACTCAACTCTGTTCTTCTTTTACTCTGAGAAAATAAAAGTTCCAGGAAACAAGTTCAACTCTGTCAGGTTGTTCCAAAACATCTTGTGGTTTGTGTTTTTGTGCTGAACGTTTTGTCCAGTGACACATTGGCAGTAAAGAATTTTTTCTAGTAGATTCAATCAAACTTTATGCAAGCTCAATCGAACCCAAAGTTCTCCATTAGTCCATCCAACACAGCTAGTGAGTGTGGACACTGGGCTGGAATTCATTGATCTTTAATTACTTCCAAACAGTGGTCGTCTGCACATGGGGCTGCTATATGTGCTCTATACTGAAATGCATCAATTGATTCCATTACAATGATCTTAATTTTGCAGGTAGAGGGACATGAGCCTGAAGATAAAGAAGATGACTGGGAATGAAGAAAGCTTAAATAGGACAGCGCTTAAATGTTAAAACAGCTGTCTTATGTCTTCTACAGAACCATCTGAGATGTCGTCCATGGAGACTGTTCAGGCACGTTCAAAAAATACCTCACAGGGGATTGGATGAACCATCTGTCTTTTCCAGGGTAACTTCAACCAGTCAGATCAGTGAACTATACGTTGTAGTAGGAGGGAAAAGGGCCTTTCTGTGTGGAGTTTGCATGTTCTCCCCGTGTTCACCCGGGGTTTCCTCCTTGAAAAACCCCACTAAAAACATGCAAGAAGATCACCGCCTGACCAATGGTGACAAAGGAAACTGGGTCCCCGGGCGCCGGTCGAATGGCAGCCCACCACACCTGGTCCACCGCGGAGGAAGGACAACCAGAATGGGTTAAACACGGAGGACAAATTTAATCAACTGCATGGCGTGTTCGCGTGTATGTTGTGTGACAAATAAAGGGGATTGTCCCTCTGATTCTCCTTCTTCTTCTTCTTCTTCTTCTTACCTGCCAGTCAGGAGAGGAGTGAAAAGCCTTCGGTGCTGTTCTGATAGAGCTGGAGTTACAGAGCAACGCTAACCTGTTTAGGAGCCGCTCAATGTTGTTTTTGAATGACCAGTCACACTGTTGTCATACTTAAAACCACGCACACACATAGCTGCCAGTAGCTCCTCAGAGGACTCCGATTGGTCCAAACGACTGACGGATTCTCGACTCCCATGATCTCACGTGATCTCACAAATCCAGCTGCCTCACAAGGTCATGTTTTGGTAAGGGCCCCATTGACCCTGTTTGTGTGTATACACACACACATATATGTATGTGTGTGTGTGTGTGTGTGTGTGTGTGTGTGTGTGTGTGTGTGTGTGTGTGTGTGTGTGTGTGTGTGTATACACATATATGTGTGTATGGATGTATTAGAAAGCAGTTTAGGGTGATGTTTTAACTGCTGAGGCGATCTCTAAAAGCTCCTTGTGAGCAGGTGACTGACTTTGAACACTCGTAAAACATAAATATGAAAATGTTCTCACAGGAGACCCAATGACCTCCAATCGTCCATCCATCTCACACATCCGCACACACTCCTGCACAGTAAACCTGTCAGATTCAGTAACAGCTCAACAGGTGTTTCTCTTGTAACAAACCCCACAGGTGTGACTTTCCCCCTTATGGATCCACTGGTTTCCATGGAGAGCAGCTGGTGTGGACCAGCCTGCAGAGACCTGAGCTCTGCAGAGGAAAGCTGTGACACACTGACCTCAATCTGCAGCTCCATTGTTCACTGTGTGCTGCTAAGTAGACCAAAGCAGAGGCCCTGCGTGCAGAGCAGCTCTGACCGCTTGGTCTTCGCTGTGTCGGAGGTCACATGATCACACCACCACCCATCTCCACCCCCTAGCAGGTTGTTTCCTGCCTGTCAGGCCATCGTGTTTCCAGAAAGGACATAAGAACAACAGTCTATTTTTATTTGACCACTTTAGCTGCATTTCTTTCAGGTGTGACTGAACATCAACAACAACGTTCATCTGCTCTTCATGTTTAGGGAGTGACGTAACTTAGTTCTGTAAACCTCAACAAAAATCTGGACCATGTTGTCAGACTGACTTTTGCTACAAAAACGTGAACGAACCAACATTTGGACCAGATGTTTAGCCTGTTAGCTTGATATTAATGTCTGCCAGTTGGTCCAGAAGAGGGTGTGTGATGCACATCACCTATGTTACAACCTCATCTAGGCAAAACCATGAAAATGTTTGTGACCTGTGCAGGTAGACTGCAGCCAGGTGTGGAGACAAAGACTGCAGCTAACGGGATCCATGCCGCGGTTCAGTGGGGGGATGGTACCAGAGAGAAAGATCTGTTTGTCGTGGTCCATGAGTGAGTTGAGGAATTTGCTGAAATCATTTTTTTTAGGATTTCAGAGGACTGCCTGGAAATGTCATTGCAGCTGACATCAACAACAACATCCTGAGCGAGTGGGAGCTTGACCTGGATGCTGGGAATCTTTTCCAGGATATCAGTCGAATGTTGGATGTTGAATCTATTTTCCAGCTGGATGTCATGGACAGGAGTTGGATCAGAGGAGCACTTCCCTCTCTACAAGCGGGGACCAGGGCTCGTGGTGGCATGGAGTGGAGCTGACCAAGCTGACCCGAGCTGGACCCAGAATTCTTCAGGATTCTTCATCCTATCAGCAAGGCAGGGACAGCTGATGGCACCAGATGGAGATGAGTGGAGTCATGGTCTATAGATGACAGAACAGAGACAGAAAGGAGGCCAGAACCCATGCAGCCGGCTTTGTTTGAACCTTTATTTATTTAGAAAAGTTTCACTGAGAGGGATCTTCTCTTTTTCAGAAACACCCTGAAAACATTCACAGAGCTACAGACGTTCACACCTGGAAGCTGCCTTTTCACTGTCCTCACTCAGATTTATCCTCAGGCGCTCTGACTTTAAGACCACCACTGCCCACCTTTAATGGAGAGTAGCCGCCGCTGGCAGGAAGGGCTCAAGCACTCAAACACTGATTGCTGTGGTGGTCAGATAATGTGCACAACCAAAACCTGGACTCACATGGCCACGATGTTCAGGAGCTGGAGATCTTAGCTAGGCCACCATAGGCCAGCAGCAGAAAGACTCAGGGTGATGATGTAATACGTGTAGGACAGTCGAAGTCTCTAAAATAGACTAAAAAACCAACAGTGAGATTAGCGTAAGATCTTCCCATCATGCATCACTTGATTCACCCAATTAAAATACTTCAGCCTGTAAAGCTCTTAAAGCTGGTGGTGTTCATGGTGGGAAGCCAGTGATCCTACACGTTGATTGATTGATTGATTGATTGATTGATTGATTGATTGATTGATTGATTGATTGATTGATTGATTGATTGATTGATTGATTGATTGAAGTGTTGTGTGCACAGACAGTGTGGAGCTGTCCATAAGATAAGACCAGACTGAGGTTAAAAAACAAAGACACACAGATAAACAAAGAAATGAAAGACATTCATTAGAGACACATTGATTCCATCAAAACGTTTCTGCCGTAACAAATCAGCTGTTGATAAATGTGATTTCTGTGAATCAGCCTTGAATTTTAAAAGTGAATTTAGGGTTAAGTTTGAATTTCTGTGTTTTACCAGCAGAAAACCTAAAATCAGTGATGAGAAGTGCCTGCCCGTTGCACACGGTGTGGCGGAGGTGAACCCGGCGGCAGCGGCTCATTTCTTCCCTCCTCCACCCGCAGTCGCAGCAGTTCAGACATCGCCCTCTACAGGCTGGATCAGGTGGTGTGTGCAGCCTCAGTGTGGGAGTGTGGGAGCTCTGAAACTGTGCAGCAGCCAACATGTGCACCAAAACAAACAGCCAGCAGTGTCACAGTCTGTATTTAGGCAGTTCTCAGAAACACGGCACACTGGATTCTTGGAGCGGCCTGGCTGAAGATGTGATGCTTTCTGTCGCTGCCAACCTGCTCTTGGCTCGCAGACGGCAGGCCGTAATAGGCAGCTTTTATTCAGAGCGAGCTGAAGGCATGTTTGGCACAACAAGCTGCAATCAGACCCAGCTCAACTGGGCAGCAGCGAGGAAAAATGTTTTTCTACTGTGGGACGGGTTCATCCTGGAGAGACTCTTCATTACATAAGAGCTGATTTTTATCTAATTGCCCACTAAGAAATATTTTCACTGTCTCACGTTCTTCGAACACGCTTCATATCCTCAGAACTTTATTTGAAACTCCAGCCCAGATCCCAGAAATCACCGGCGAAGCCAGCTCTCGTAAAGGACAGCTCTGTCTTTAAACAGCAGCCACACCAACACTGAAACTCGCTCACATTATCTTCAGATCGACATTTTAACATGTTCTCACACAGACGGAGGGCTGTAGATTCTGTCCTCCATCACCGCCATCACAACCACATCACGAAGAGTTCGGTCAATGTCCTGCATGGACAGGAGGAAATATTAAGACAGACCTAAAAATGCAAATGAGCCAAGAACGCCTACCCAAGGCAGACCAGAGCTGCTCTTGAACCATGTGGACTACATGCGTGGTTCTGGTCTCTTTTCAAAGGTAATACTCTGAACTTTTATGGCCAGCAGTCAGAATCACTGTAGGTGATTATGTGTAGGTGTAGATTTCTTTGTTCTGTTGTCAGAATACCTTTCTGAAACCAACAGATCACAAAAGCTTCACGATAAAGCTTCTTTTCATGGATTATTGAAGCGTTTTGGACTGTTCCACCGATCGCTCCGGCTGCTGTGATTGTATCTTGAAGTGGTCGAATTGAGTCACGAGAATCTTCGCTTTCCAACGATGTACGTCTGAACTTAAACGCAGCAGTTGTGTTCATGGACGGAGGAGTACTGAACTCAGCAGCTTTCAATGGACTGAAAGGGCCGCCATGTTGGAGCAGGAATCCAGTTCTCTTGACACAACCATTACTTTAAGCTACAAACTTTGTCCATCCAGCTCATTCATTGAGTTCATGTCTCCATCACGTCTCTACTGTCCTTCAAAATTTTGGTTTTTGTTACTGTAGACAGTCTCTACTGACATTTTCATGTTTCACGGCAGATTGAAAACTCAGTTAAAATAAAATAAAGAGATACAACTGACGCCAGCTTCCATGAAGGCCTGACACGAGGTGAGCTCTGTACCTTCTGTACGTTGAAGAGTGACGTTTGAGCAAACAGAAAACCTGAGATCTGATATGTTCCTCTTCACCTCGTCCCTGAACGCAGCAGACGTTGCTGCGAGGACATCAGATAACGCAGATAAAACTCATTTAATGGTCGCATACGACAGCTCTCAGAACGGCCTGTTCCTATTTTGTTGTATGTTAAAAGGTTTAATTGCCTTCCTCTGTTGTGTCGTTCTCAGGATTCAAACCTGCTGATGCTTTTCTTTTTGTCATTAAAGTCCTGCAGTCAAACCAGCACTGGATGTCCGTCCTAACAAACACCACGTCCATTAGTCATGTGACTTTTTAACCATCATATATTCTGAGTGTACAAAAAACAGCGCCATCGTTTTTTAAGGTCGTGTTACCAAACACAGGAATTACTTCAGGAGGATAGAGGAACGTACAAGACAAACAAATATAAAGTTTGAGGAGACAAAAAGTTTTCCTCTCACCTCGTCGTCTTTACATGTTTATGGATAAGCTGAACGAATGGAAGTCAGTCTAACTGAAAATGTCCTCCAGAAGTCTAATTCCTCATTTAATCAACAAATAGTTGAAGATTTAGTGAAATCCTCTTCTTCTCTTTCTCTCTAAGAGTCAGGTTTCAGATTGATTGAATTCTTGGAGAGTGGGATTCATCTTCTCATTGAACTCTTTGTCAGAGAGTGAAGAAACATATTTCTCCAAATGTTAAACTTTCAAATCCATCTGAAGGAGAACTTCACACACCTTCTCCTCTGTGTTCTTTACTGTTCTGTTGTTCTTTGGTTGAGTTCTCTGGATGTTTTTCTGACTCGTCCTTTTCCTCGCAGACCAACAGATAAAGTGTACGTGAACATCTCAAACAGCTTAGTTTAGTTGTGTGTTTGCATTTCGAATCGACGCTCGTGGGAAAGCTGCTGAAAGCTGTCGTACATCCTGCTGTGCTTTGCAGAGATCATCTGGGATTTCTGTGCAGAGCAGCAGATGTTTCGCTCTGCGACTTGAATGTAAAGAAACAACCAAAATGCAGCTTCACCAAAGTGACACGACAGCCTCGTGTCCTCCGTGTCCTCCGCGTCCTCCGCGTCCTCCGCGTCCTCCGTGTCCTCCGCGTCCTCCGCGTCCTCCGCGTCCTCCGCGTCCTCCGGCCCTCTGCGTGCCGTCTGGTATCTGACTGTCGAGTTCCTGTTGTGAGACTTTTCTGTTTAATCTGATCTGGGACACGTGAGGAGCGTCTCCTCTGTCTGTGGGATGTGATGCATGTCAAACGCTGCTCAGATTAAGGGAAAGGGGTTAGAGCAGCTCAGCAGGTGTGTTCACAGCGGCAGGTAATCGTGTCAGACAGGTGAAGACGCTCGCTGAGTGCCGCTGACCTGATCCTGATCGCTGCACGTCAGGAGCAGCTCAGACCTGCAGCTGAAGAAGACTACAGCGACAACAACAAAAAGCGAAGATGAGCAGAGACAGGAAGTACTGAGCTCATCAGGAGAAAACCTGATCGACACTCAAAGTTTCGGAGTCTCATCATGACCGTCTGCACGCTGCCGGGAATCTCACGAAACAATGACCTCCATCGGTTTGTTGCATGAATGTGGTCCAATTTAAAAATCATCAGTCCCATAAGAAAACCTTTGAGCTCTCCGACCTCTCGCGTTTCAAACAGATTGAAGTGAACGTATGAAAGCGGTCGATTCATCATTTCACTCCTGAAACACACTCACATTCTCGTCTTCACTGCAGCACCACAGATATCTTCTGTTTTATACACATTCTTCTTCCCTGTCAAAACCTGGGGCCTACATTACCCACAATTCACCTCGATAGCCAACAGCTGGATGGTACGCTGTTATGCCTGCAGCGGACGTCTCTGACACGCCAACAGATGTGTGTCAGTTTCCTGTCAGCTGATTTTCAGAACTAATGGAGATAACATGGTGTAATAATAATGGAGGTCTATGGGAAAAATATTTTTGGGCTGCAGGGTATTTCTTAGTTGCAGTACCACGAGTAGCCACTGGGATTAACTGACAGCGAGGCTGAGTGGAGGCGCCAGATCGCACCTGTCGATCTGCTCGGCGTCTGCTGCACGCGTCCATCCAAACCTGCTTACATGACGGTTCACCGCCAGGAGAAGTCTGAGGAACACTCAGGACATCCAGACTTTTAAAATGAGGAGAAACAGCAGCAGTTCATGACGATGACGTGAGTGAATTTTTAGACGATGCTGCAGCTTCTTCGAATTCCTGGAAAAGTCAACAAAGAATTAGTTTCTGATGAGAAAGTGTAAATAAAATGGAAGAAAAGAGACTTGAAGCATAAAAATACACTTTGAGACACATCAGCATGTGTAAGAAGGATCAATTATTGAATAAGTGACTAAATGAACCACTAAAATTAACACTAAGACGAAGTCCTGCAAGTCCAACGCCACGAAAAACATTTTTCTACAAATTCCAGTTTGAAACCACTGAGAGTTTTTCCCCCTCGTTCTCCAGAAAACCAAACCAGTTGAAGCCAAAGCAACAGGTGGCGCTCTAAGCTGAACCCTACAGACATGTGAGATGTCAATTAACATCGTTTAATTAAAATCAGTCAATTAACATCATCCAATTAAAATCAGTCAATTAACATCATCCAATTAAAATCAGTCAATTAACATCACACTTACACTCTGTTTTCCCTCCAAAATGTGTGTGTGTGTGTGTGTGTGTGTGTGTGTGAGTGTGTGTGTGAGTTAGGGTGAAGACTCAAGTTAAGCTTAGTTTAAGGTCAGGGTTTAGATAAAATCTCCATGAAATGACTGTGATGTCCCCAAAAGTAATGAAAACCTAACGTGTGTGTGTGTGTGTGTGTGTGTGTGTGTGTGTGTGTGGCTCTGGATGTGTGTGCGTGTGCGTGTGCGTGTGTGTGTGTGTGTTTGTGTGTGTGTGTGTGTGTGTGTGTGGCTCTGGATGTGTGTGCGTGTGCGTGTGTGTGTGTGTGTGTCTGTGGGGGGGTGCAGATTAGGCTGCAGCCTGTAGTCCCTCCTCCCCTGCAGCTCCTCTATATATACAGAGAGCCGGAGAGAGAGAGAGAGAGAGAGAGAGAGAGAGAGAGTCAGGGGACGAGCTGTGAGCGCAGACACGGACTCAGAGTGTGTTCAGCAGAGAGGGAGAGCGGTCGAGAGACATTCACACTGACTGAAGGACAACAGGACACACAGACACACCAGAGCATGCTCCTGTCTTCCTCTTCCATTTTCATTTGAAACAGGAGCAAAGGAAGGACAGACAGACAGACAGACAGACAGACAGACAGACAGACAGACAGACAGGTACCTCAGACAGACAGGTAACTCAGACAGACAGGTAACTCAGGTGAACCTCCTCTGGCTGTCTTCTGATGATGGATGATTACACTCTCCCCTTCTGGATTTACCTGGCTGTTTTGACCGTGTTTGTCGGCGGAGCCATGAAGAAAATTTTGGCATCCCACCTGAGCGCCGCCCCCCCCTTGGTGGCATGGCTGGGGGCCACCGTGCTGGTGGAGCGGCTGTGGGCGCTGTGCCTGCCGGCCGTGCTGCTGCTGGCGCTGCTCGGCCTCGCCTGCTGCCTGTACTCTGCCGCCAGGACCGGCCAGCCGCCGGCCCTGCCCGCCCACGGCAAGGCGGTCTTCATCACTGGTAAGACGAGGCTCCACCCACTCTTTCAGGTGTGTGTGTGGCTCGTTTTTTTTAAGGGGGGGGGGCAGCTGGAAGCTGTTTGTTGGACGCGACTTCAAAGAAACCCTGAACGAATGAAAAACTCCAAAAATACGATGCTGACGCGTGGCGTGGACTGAACGTCCTCTCTCAGCGAGAATCAAACCAGCGTCTAGTTTCTCTGAGAAAGTTTCCATCGGCAACATTCAGAAAGAAAGTTTAAATCAAAGTTCCAAAGTTTAAATCAAAGTTCCAAAGTTTAAATCAAAGTTCCAAAAGTTAATTCAAAGTTCCAAAAGTTGAATTCCAAGTTCCAAAGTTTAAATCAAAGTTCCAAAGTTTAAATCAAAGTTCCAAAGTTTAAATCAAAGTTCCAAAAGTTTAATTCAAAGTTCCAAAAGTTTAATTCAAAGTTCCAATATTTAAATCAAAGTTCCAAAATTTAATTCAAAGTTCCAAAAGTTGAATTCAAAGTTCCAATATTTAAATCAAAGTTCCAAAATTTAATTCAAAGTTCCAAAAGTTGAATTCAAAGTTCCAATATTTAAATCAAAGTTCCAAAATTTAATTCAAACTTCCAAAAGTTGAATTCAAAGTTCCAGAGATGTGGAAGTGAAGCGTCCTGCAGAGCCTCAGCAGGCGGGAAGAGGTTAAAAGGAAACGTTTCGTAATCGCTTGTGTGAGTGTGAACAATCAGAGGGCAGGTCAGCGTGTGTGTGTGTGTGTGTGTGTGTGTGTGTGTGTGTGTGTGTGTGTGTGTGTGTGTGTGTGTGTGTGTGTGTGTGTGTGTGTTTGCGGAATGAACTTCATGAACAATAGGCTGTGGGGGGGGGATTCCGTTCAGGTTAAAAGCCTGGAGGACTCAGAGGTCAGAGGTCACTGACGAGTGTTTTTGTCCCATTTTCTTTTACGTCTTTGTGTGTGTGTGTGTGTGTGTGTGTGTGTGTGTGTGTGTGTGTGTGTGTGTGTGTGTTGTCTCTTTGTGTCTCTGTGTGTTGGTGTGTGTATGGATCTCTGTGCGTGTGTGTTGTCTGTGTGTGTGTGTGTATGTGTGTGTGTCTGTGTGTGTCTCTGTCTCTCTGTCTCTGTGTGTGTGTGTGTGTGTGTGTGTGTGTGTGTGGTCTGTGTGTCTGTGTGTGTGTGTGTGTGTGTGTCTGTCTGTGTGTGTTGTCTGTGTGTGTGTGTGTTGTCTGTGTGTGTGTGTGTGTGTGTGTGTGTGTGTGTGTGTGTGTGTCTCTGTGTGTGTCTGTGTGTGTGTGTGTGTGTGTGTGTGTTGTCTGTGTGTGTGTCTCTCTGTGTGTGTCTGTGTGTGTGTCTCTGTGTGTCTGTGTGTGTGTCTCTCTGTGTGTGTCTGTGTGTGTCTGTGTGTGTGTCTCTCTGTGTGTGTCTCTGTGTGTCTGTGTGTATGTCTCTGTGTGTGTCTCTGTGTGTGTGTGTGTGTTGTCTGTGTGTGTTGTGTGTGTGTGTGTGTGTGTGTGTGTGTGTGTGTGTGTGTGTGTGTGTGTGTGTGTGTGTGTCTGTGTGTGTGTTGTCTGTGTGTGTGTGTGTGTGTGTGTGTGTGTGTGTCTGTCTGTCTGTGTGTGCTGTCTGTGTGTGTGTGTGTGTGTTGTCTGTGTCTGTGTCTGTGTGTCTGTGTGTGTGTGTGTGTGTGTGTGTGTGTGTGTGTGTGTGTGTGTGTTGTCTGTGTGTGTCTCTGTGTGTGTGTGTGTGTGTGTGTGTGTGTGTCTGTGTGTGTGTGTGTGTGTGTTGTCTGTGTGTGTTGTCTGTGTGTGTGTGTGTGTGTGTCTCTGTGTGTGTGTGTGTGTGTGTGTGTGTCTGTGTGTGTCTCTCTGTGTGTGTGTGTGTGTGTGTGTGTGTGTGTCTGTGTGTGTGTGTGTGTTGTCTGTGTGTGTTGTCTGTGTGTGTGTGTGTGTGTGTGTGTGTGTGTGTGTGTGTGTGTGTCTGTGTGTGTGTGTGTGTTGTCTGTGTGTGTGTGTGTGTGTGTGTGTGTGTGTGTGTGTGTGTCTCTGTGTGTGTCTCTGTGTGTGTCTCTGTGTGTGTGCTTGGATCAGGCCTGCTCCAGTCTCCTGGGTCCAGCTGGCTCTGGCTCTCTGTGTCGTGGTTAATGAGATAATCAGATCTGCAGATTAATGTGATGTTTAATAACAGCTCGCTCTGCTTCGTGTAACTGCGCTCTCACGTAATCGCCCTCAGCACACAAACACACTCGCAGTGGAAACTTTCCCAAACGGGTCCTCGGGTCACCTGAAAGGTGGAAAGCAGCCGTGGCCATGGAGACGGACAGACGGCTCGCTGGCTGCTGTGTTACCTGCTGGTCTTACCTGGTGTAATCTGTTTTTAATTCGAGCGCGGCAGAGGAGCCGTGAATGAATTCGTCCTTTGGTTTATCGTGTGTTGTACACTGTGTCCTGTTGTGTGTGTGTGTGCTGTGTGTCCACAGTCCACAGAGACGTCCTCAGATGTCTTATTTGTTCAAGCGATGATGGATGAACACACTGTCACATCGTCACGAGCTCGACCAGCAGCTGCTTCTAAAACTTCTTTCTTCTGTGATTTTCTTGCGTTCGGTCTGCCCTCCGTTTCCAGGAAGTAGTCACAGCCCTCGCTCTGAGTGCGACGCTGTCAGACTGGAAATGGTGATCCAGGCTCAGTTCTGTGTGATCTCACGGTGTCGGTGGTGTAAATCCTGATTCGCCCTGGGCTTCTCACATTCATCCATTCATGTGTCAGACAGCAGATTCAGGACTGGTTCAGGACCAGTCAGACCAGAAAGTGACCCAGTGACATTAATCTGCGTCCTTGTGAAATATACGTTTCTAGGGTTTTGGTGGTGACTCACAGGGCAAACTGGGCAACAGCTGTAGATGGAGAGCTGGCAGCTCACGCCTGGTTAGTCAACATGCTAACGCTAACTAGTCGCAATTGACCTCTGGGCTTAGCTGCTAATGGGACGATTGTTTTCCACATTGGTTTAAATACTAATCAGCACTACAAAAGCACTTATTCATACTTATTTTATTCATACGTATTTTGGAATTTCCCCTCGTGAGACGAATAAAAGTATATTGAATTGAATACATTCTTGTTTGACTGTAAAAGACACTACACACATATAATCCACACAGTTTTGTATCCACACAGCTAAATGTATCCCACAACAAAATATTAGGGAAGCACAATGAAACATGAATTGTTTTTCTTCCATTCAGTACCACTTCCTGTCAGCACGTTCTGCCCTCTTGTGGCCTAAAGCTGCACGACAGCTGAAACTCCAAATGCAACAAAACTGGACCTGGCATGTAAAGATGCTACGTAACGTCCCAGCAACAGCAGCGAAAACTTGTTCCTCAAGTTTTTCTGTCCGTATCCAAGGGCAATAAGTGTCCACTGCTGAACTGGGCAGTAGAACATTAACGCCATTATCACACTGAGAAAGTAAAACAGCCGCTCTTCAGTTATCGTTGGACAGCTGCAGCCGTCATGAGGCTGTGTGCTGCTGTCGTTTCTCTCTCAGAGCCACAGTGTTGCTGTGTGCAAACATTGTTAGACTTTGAACAAAGGTGTGGTCTACATCTTCAGCAGCCGCCTCCCACGCAGGAAGGAGTGCTTGTTTGATCAGGATGAAAGAAATCTAGGTCACTCAAACACACAATAAACCCGGAGAAACAACGTCTGGGGAGGGCACACGTCAGCCCTCTCAGAGCCTTCAGCAAAATGTCAACTCCCACCATGAATGTGTGCAGTCACGGATGATCCGTCTGCTGCTGACCGCCTGCAGGAGGAGTTCAGGAGTTTGGGCACTCGTGGCCGACTGTGAGCACCACGGGGCATGAAGGAAAACTGGACTGTTGTCCAGGAAAGATAATTAGATGCTGATGATGATTCGATGATGATTCTATGTTCGTCTTTGAATCATATGGAGCTATGTCTATGTCCTGGATCTCCTGGCTTTGCCTCCTCTAAGGTTTCATTCATGGATCTAGAAAAGCATCATGCAGTGAACTGATGCATGATACTTTGAAATCGAGGCTGTTGGATGGACATAACTCATCCTGTAATAATTCCCCTGAAGATCTTTTTTTAAAAATGATACGCTGTTTTGAGCCATGCTAGCATGTCGCTGTTTTAATGTTTGTGACATTCAGGCTCACGACAGTGAATCCTGATGACTTTGGTGAACTGCAGATTTTTCCTCCAGCACCACCATCAACTTGATATTTGTGTTTCATGTGAAATATCTGTTGGCTGGATTGAGGTGGAACGTGGTTCAGACCTTCATGTTCCCCTCAGGAGGAACTCTAATAACTCTTCATCAGCAGCTTTAATGTGTCCAACATGTTGGTTTGTGACCAAATGCCTGCACAAGTGCTCAAATGTAGCTCACCGAGCAGCCTGGCTCCACAGGTGGCTGAAGTTGTTTAATGGTCTCAGAACCTGGCAGGATATTTTCTACAGTGTGTTAAAATACATTAAGTGGACTGTTGTTCCAGCGGGAAGCTTTGACCAGGATTCAGGCAGCCTCTCCACCATGAACTGAGACCAAAGTTCAAATCCACCTCACCCATGTCTCTTCAGAAAACTGTGGGACATTATCAAGAAATGATGGATCCTTAAAATAAAGCATCATCCACGTTCCTCCTGCAGCCGGTAAACGTCAGACTGGGTGCCGTGCTGAGGTAATCCCAGACCAGATCAACATATACCGCAGACTAAGCTGTCTATTGGACAAGCTGTAGTGCTTCAGGAGGTCGTCTGGTGTCATGGCAACACAGTTCAAAATCCCAGTTCAATATTATGTCTTTCCATGTGGCATTTACAAGCTGCAGCTGATCACTGCATGTATGCAAACACACAAAGCCGAAAACAGCAGAGATAAAGGGATTACACAACCGTTCCAGTTCTCCTGAGACGGACCTTCTTATGAATTCATCTTTCAGCTCGGTGGGGAGAGAAGAACTTAGATCTGATTACAGTCTGGAAGCTGTCTTGCCCTCGTGACCTAGCGAGGGTTGGCTCTGATTCAGTGAAACAGACGATATCTAAGAGGAGATTGTGTCCAGAGCCGAGATCTCAATCAACAGCTCGTTCTTAATTGGCTCTGCTGAAAGCTGGTAAAGGTCGGTGTGGGGTCACTCTGGAATAAGAGCAGCGGGTGGAAAAAAGGCCTCAGTAAACCTCTTAGAAAGCTAATTGAACTGTTTGAGGCACATTCCTCGAAGGATGAGGGTTGAAGTCGCAGCGCTCGCTGACCGGGCAGCGCTGCCTGCTGGCGTCCTGCCGGCATGTGCAGGAAACCTCTCCAAGATGCTGATATGAAGACAGCTTCATATACACAACCACCTTCCCTTTGTTTTTAATGTCAGACAACTTTACGACAGCACGTCAAGCCTGGCAGCTACACACAGCCTTACAACACGCTGTCAGACTGACGTGGAAAGGTGGTTTTCTGAAAGCCAGGATGTTGGCATGGCTCCTGCCATGGTGCTGTTGAGGTAGTCTGGGTTCAGGCCTCTGAATCTATGTCCACATCCTCTTTTCACTGATTCAAACAGGTCTGGTGGTGAGTTCAGGGCCAGCGGTTTCTTAGTTGTCTGAGGCCGGACGGTGACGTAGGTTGACTTCCAGACATAATGTTTACACCCTGAAGAACACGTCGAATATGTGAACACATGACAACACATGTAAACAACCCGGCTTGCAAACAGATCCATGTGCAGTCAGCTGATCCTGGGGACAACTTGTGTGTTAACCTTCAGTGAGATGACTCTTCCTCCTCCTCCTCCTCCTCCTCCTCCTCCTCCTCCTCCTCAACTTTAACTCTGCAGTAATTCAAGGGGACATCGTCCCTAAAACTATCAGCACTGCTGTCTTTTCTCTTTCGTTTTGTCATATTTCATCTTTCTAGTTATATTTCTCTTCATCTTTTCCTTCATTCCTTTCTTTCGTCACTTCTTTCTTTTCTATCTTCTTTACCTCTCTACCATTATTACTTTCTTTTTATCTTTCTTCCTTTTGTTTTTCCTCCCTCTTCCTTCCTTGCCTCCTTTTCTTTCTTGCTTTTGTTTAAGCCTTTCATTGTCTTCACCCTTCCCTTCCTCCATGTCTCCTTTTGTCTCTTCCTTTTCTTCCTCCTATCCTCCTCTTCGTTTTTCTCCCTTTACTCACCTCTCTGTCATGTCTTTAATTTCCTTCCTTTTTTGTTCTTTTCTGTTCTCCTTTTTCTTTCGCATAACCTTCTTTTCTCTCCATTCTCAGTCTCTCTGTCGTGTTCTACGCTGTCTTTTCCTTCTTTCTGTGAGTTAGCTGCTTAAAGTTCATCAGCAGGTCAACTTCATGCTACATGCAGAGCCAATCGGTGCCGGTCAGTTCACTCTTTCACAGGATAAGAAAAGCTGGTTGTAGCTGCTTCCGAGAGGAAGAGGAAGATGAAGATGAAGATGAAGATGAAGATGAAGATGAAGATGAAGAAACATTTCATCTGTCCTGGGATTACACAGCGATTAGGACAATCACTCACTATTAGACTTACGTAACAGATCTCTACATAATGTTTGCTCAACAGTTCTTGATGTCGTTGGTTATTTAAAGGTAGAAAAACACAATTCCTCCTCCTGTCACATGGCCTCTGCTCACAGTTGGACGACAGTTTGTTATGACAGAGTTTTCCAAGTGATGAAGCAATGATGGCCTGCACCATGTGGCCATGCTTTCACACACAGAGACAGAACAAACACCAGGAACATTTTACAAAATGTTGTCCAGTACTTGAGTGCTTGTAAAACCTTTTCTGGGATCACTAGTCTGTCGTCAAGCACCCCAGAACCTAATGATTGATTCCTACCACCTCCTGAAGGACCCACAGAACTTCATTAAGCAATGCTGGAACATCTTTAAGGTTTCTGTCAGCCTGTTAGAGGATCCCTAGAACCTCCTCAAGGACACCGGCCACAAACCTGATGATCTCATGAAAAACCCCAAGATTTTTTTCAGAGACTCATAGAACTTCCTCAAAGACACACACATATTTAAATAGCCTTCGAACCTCTTGAAGACCCATAATATCTCATCAGCTATCTGTAGAACCACACATGGAATAGAAGCTCTGAAAGAACTATTATAAACTCTCCAGGGACCCTTATAACCTCTGCAAGAACCCCTAACCCCTTTAAACTCTGCAGCATGTTCGAGGATCCCTAAAACCTCCTCATGGGTTCTCTTCAAGGACTCATAAAAACCCATGAAGAGCCCTTTACATCATCAAGCACCCCTGGGACCCGTGAGGGCCACGGCCAAGCTGGTACCATTTCTGGCCCCCGCAAAGACGCTTGCTCAGACTTGGAGGTTCTGCGTTCACTCTGTATGACCCAAACATCAGTGCCTCCTTTGGTTACATTCCTCACTCTGTTCTTGTGTAAATGATGACGTTCTCCTCTGACAGCAGTGATTAAGATTAAACATAAGGTTGTTGGAAATGTGATGACTTCCAGCTGTATCTCCTTGCTGGATAATAAGACATCCTGAACTTTCAACTGCAGCAGGCGGACACATTTGTAAAGAAACGAGCCCCCCCTCCACCTCTCCCAAGCTTTTCAGTGACTCTCACATGCTGGCCTGCGAGCACCAGACCTCCTCCTCCTGAAACCTCCTCCTGACTGATTCAACATCGACCTGCTCAGAAACAGCTCTCAGCTCTCTACAGATACACTTTCTCTTGATGAGATGGTGTCATGGCACGAGATGAGATGGTGGCACAGTGTCGCAAGCGGTAACACAGTCGCCTCACAGCTAGAAGGTCCCAGGTTCGATTCTCGCTGTGGGCACCGGGGGCGTGTCCTCCACCATGCCTTCAGTGCCTGCTGCTCGAGGAAAGGGGCCTTTCTCCCCGTGTTCACCTGGGGTTTCCAGGTGGTCCACTAAAAACATGCAAGAAGATCACCACCTGACCAGCGGTGACGAGGAAAATTGGGTCCCCGGGCGCCAGTCAGATGGCAGCCCACCGCTCCTGGTCCGCCACGGAGGAAGGATGAAGGACGACCAATTTGCATGGCGTGTTCAGCGTGTCTGTAAAAATGTGTGACAAAAAAAGGGGATTGTCCCTCTGATTCTTCTTCTTCTTGTTATTTATTCTCTATGGAAGCCCAAATGTGTCAGGTAAGGAATAAACATCTATACACAACAAAAATAAAAATACTAAAATAAATATAAAAATACAGATTTCCAGTCAACGTTGCCCAGGTCCGGCCAATCACAGCTGTTTATTAATACGTCTGAGATGATGAGGAATCTGCTGTTGCGTCAGTCATCTGGTTGATATGTGCTCTTGACCAGAACAACAGCTGCACTTAAAGCTTTTGATGATTGAAAGGTGTGTTTGCCGCACTTCCAACAGGATTTGGGTTCGGACAACACTACGTGACACATTTTGCAGCTCTGATCAGTTATCGGTCTATCCAGTTGCATCGAGAGGCCTTTTGGCCTACGCCCATTCAGGACCCTTGGAAGTGGTGGAGAGGTTCCAGTCGATGTTGAGGCGACAGATCAGCATAAGTCCGCTCAGACGTTCTGTCTGCAGCCCAAAATGTGAGAATTTCAAAATGACCGATGGCAAAAGACGTGTGAACACATCCACCTGTGCAGGCACCCAGTAAGAGAACTGACTATGTGTCTGGTAGTGTGGCCATACATTGACCCAGTGTTGAGTCTTTAGAGCTAAGCGAACCAGGCTTGGACTTCAGGCAGGTTTACGAACCAGGTGGATCGTTTTCCACACCAACAGAACACCAGACGAGGGGAGGCGGACTCTGCGTTCACATCGGTGACGCCTGGGGCTCAAACGCAGTCGAAGTCGACGCACAATGTTTCCCAGATGTTGCATTTTTAGTGTCTAAATGCCGACCGCATAATCTGCCTGCATAATTCAACAATTCGTTTGTTGTTCACTTTCGACCAGATGCAAATTCAGAAAATGCACCACAGGAACCTTCTAATAACCTTCTAAGACTCTCATATTTTTCTGTCACTCTTCTTAAATGATGTCTTGCTTCTTGTTATTTCTGTTTCTATTTGTTTCATATTTAATGCTTTTATTGGGAAGCACGGTGTAACCTTTACTGTCTCCTTCATGTACTTGCGTTTAGTGTTTCAGATCATGAAGTAAAATTAAGTCAGTGGCCTGATTAAGCTCTGCGTTTTAACCAGTGTATCGCTGAATCTCTGAACATGAGCATGGGGCTGTTGTGTGCAGATGGTAAGGCCTCCGCCCAGAGACAGATGTGTGTTTTGACCTTGTACACTTCTCAGTACTCGTCTGTCACATCCACGTTTATTTCTTCATCTGAGGGGCCCCTCAGAGTCCCGGCCCCGTTATGCAATGCAGCTCCTCCTCAGAGCTGAATCTGTCTCCTGCAGCGATACGAAGGCCACATGTTCAGCTGCAACCTCAAACTGGCTGCTTTATGGAGATGAACCTTCTGCTTTAAGGGTCCGTTTACACTGGGGATGTTCCTGTGAGCTCATGTTTCAGAGGGGAACCCCCAGCTATCCTCGCAGGGGTCTGACAGCAGGGTGGGGTTAGCGCACCGACTCCATTGCTGTCATTTTATCTGAAACCCAAGTCCACATCACCCATCGCCCTCAGTGCAAACATAGAGGCTTGCTGTGAGGGGTCAGCAGTGGACAGGGTGAAGAATGTGGGACAGTGTGCGGTCTGAGAGCTGCTGCAACCCTTTACAGAGCACCATGTCATTTATTCTGCAGCACACATCTGCAGAAGTGCTCAGTAATTCTAACATACAATTCAAAGTTATTTGCCTCAGAGCTCCTGGTTTTCAGAGTCTGAACAGGAGTCTTAACTGGAAACAGCGATGGTTCTACCTGCTGACACTCTCCTGTGTCTGTTCACCTTGACGGGCCAGCAACACAATGTAGAGGAGACATGTAGGACGAAACATAGAGCTGAACAGGTATCAACCTAAACTAAACATGTCAACTTCAGCAGACAGAGAAGAGCTGGATGTCTGTTTACAGGTCAGCCTGTTGTTGTTTTTGTTTCACTTAAGATTTTAAAAATTTGCACAGATCCATGTCTTTGTCCGTGTTGTTGTTATTATGATTGTTGTTATTGATGTTGCTGTGTTTGTGGTTGTTGTTGCATTTGTGGTTGTTGTTATTCTTGTTGTTGTGTTTGTTGTGGTTTTTGCTATTGTTGTGATTGTTGTTATTATTGGTGTTGTGTTTGTTTTTGTTGTGTTTGTTGTTTTTGCAGTCGTCGTCTTTGTCGTTTTTGCTGTTGTGTTTGTGCTTGTTGTTGTGTTTATTGTTGTTGATGATGTTGTGTTTATTGTTGTTTTTGTGTTTGTTGTTGTGTTTGTTGTTGTTGTGTTGTCGTTGTTTTTGTGTTTGTTGTTGTGTTTGTTGTTGTTTTGTGCTTGTTGTTGTGTTTGTTGTTGTGATGTTGTGTTTGTTTTTGTTGTGTTTGTGTTTGTTATTGTTGTTTGTTGTTGTTGTGTTTTTGTTGTTTTTGATCTTGTTGTGTTTGTTGTTGTTTTGTGTTTGCTGTTGTGTTTGTTGTTGTTTTTGATGTTGTTGTGTTTGTTGCTGTTTTTGTGTTTGTTGTTGTGTTTGTTGTTGTTTTGTGCTTGTTGTTGTGTTTGTTGTTGTGATGTTGTTTGTTTTTGTTGTGTTTGTGTTTGTTATTGTTGTTTGTTGTGTTTTTGTTGTTTTTGATCTTGTTATGTTTGTTGTTGTTTTGTGTTTGTTGTTGTGTTGTTGTTCCTGTGTTTGCTGTGTTTGTTGTTGTTTTTGATGTTGCATTTGTTGTTGTTTTTGTGTTTGTTGTTGTGTTTGTTGTTGTTTTTGTGTTTGTTGTTGTGTTTGTTGTTGTTGTTTTTGTGTTTGTTGTTGTGTCCTCTTGTTGTGCTGAATAACTGTGCTTGACTGACTTGCTTCAGAGTTGTTGGAGTGTGGGAGACCTGACATCATGAAACCTGAGCCCCTGGATTCGCACACGCACACTGTGTGTGTGTGTGTGTGTGTGTGTGTGTGTGTGTGTGTGTGTGTGTGTGTGTGTGTGTGTGTGTGTGTGTGTGCGTGTGCGCGTGTGCGTGTGCCTGTGTGTGGTTATGAATCAGGTTGTAGATTGTGTTTCTGCAGCGTGGACTCGAGCGGTCATATATGTTTCTGGAGCCAATGTTCACTCTTCCTTTCGGGACGTGACTCTGGAAATCCTCCAAGGACACAGAGTGAAGCAGCGTGCCAACGCCTTGACGCTCTCGCCAGCAGAGCTCTTTCAGACCCCCGCTGCACAAAAGAACAAACAGAACAGCGAGTACTGCCGCAGATCAGGTTGTAGGTGCTGGGACTTCTGGGAAACTGGGGAGGCATGGGGTACGTGACGGGTCGCTGCCTCTGAGGGATCTGTGCCCCTCTGAGAAAACACTGTGTGACTTTAGAAAGGAAATAAAAGAATAAGTGCTCTGACAACAGATCAAAACTTGCAGCACAGCACAAAATCTAGACAACTTCTACCAGCAGATTTGACAAACTCACTGATCTCGATTAGCAACATGTGACATGACAGCATGCCGCGATGACCAATCAGCTGCCATCACCTGACAGCAGTGCAAAGGCTGGACATTGGTTCATCACTCTGCTGACCAACAGTCTCTCACTCAACCTTTAAATATTACCACAATCGTGGGGTTTCTCCCTCAAACAAACCATCTCTGGCCCAGTGCTCAGACCGTCTCCTGACCGGCTCACAAATGAAATGCTGCTGCAGCTCTATATAAAAAATTGAATGACCCCAAAAACGAGGAGCCTGCTAACAGCTGGTCCTGTAGGATGTTACACTGCACAGCTTAGCCTTTCACTGGGAAGCATCCAATTATCACAACCCACCCAAAACTATTTTCACATCCCCAGTTGAATAAAAATGAGCCCAAATGGATGAATAAAGGCTCACGACAGGAAGTCGTACAGCAAAGTTTAGCAAACTGCTAACAATCACAATCAGTCATTCGCAGACGCTTTGATCCAAAGCGACATTCATATGAATTCACACAGCGATGGTGCAGCATCGGGAGCAGTTTTGGGGTTCAGTATCTAGGCCAAGGATACTTCGGCGTGTGGACTGCCGAGGCCAGGGATCGAACCACCGACCCCCTGATTGGCAGACAACCGCCTTACCTCCCGAGTCAGCTGCTAACATGCTAACCAGCTGGTAGCCTGCTAACGCCGGCAGTCAGAGTATCTCTTGAGCTTCTGTCTGTCTTCTCTGTACAATTCTCCTGATTTTGTTCTCAGGATTGTTCATTTCACGCAACAAAGAGCTGCTGAAGAGGGAAGAAGCTTGTTAGCTCCGTTGCTAACAAGACAATAAGTGTCCACAGTTTATGAAAGCTGCATCAGTCTGAAGTCCTCCAGAGTCTGGGCGGCATGTGAACCAAGTCTCTGTCGTTTGTACTGTGACAGAGGAGCTTCAGTGAAATGCCGAAACGCAGCTAATAAGCGATGAGAGCTTCGTCCACTGACTCTTCATCAATGAGAAATTAAACTTGATGTTAAACACGAGGACCTCGTCACTGTGAGCAAAAAGAATAGATTTCACCATGAAAGTTTCCATTTGAATGGCATCCCATCTGTTCCTGTATTGTTATTAAATCAGTTCAGTTCGGATGCTGTGATCAGTGCATGTTTAGTGTAACTGAGCCTGCAGGTTGAATTTATTCCTCCGCAGACGAGAAGTGAACAGCGTTATTAAAATCTGAGGCAGTAATTTACGACCCAGATATTTCTCATTGTGTCCATATGTGCTGGTTGAGAGGCAGCAGCTGAGCGCTGAGCGCTCTGTCCAAACCTGCTCTGACTGCATCTGTCAAACGTCTGTTACCGACACATCCCAACATCTGCAGGGCGACAAGCCAATCAGAGCTGCAGCAGGAAGAGGAGGATTATGTCTGCCCTGTTTGACACGATGCAGGTGAAAGCTGATCAGTGTGATCTGAGTCTCAGATTAAGCTTCAAAACACTGATCCAATCTGCTTGTCTTCCCTGCCAGCCCTGCAGGAAGAGGCTCGCGTCTCGCCCAGATGAGATTTAAACCTTCGCCTTCGTTTTTATGGATCAGTCTCTTCAGTTCACGACCGCAGCAGCGTGTTAAACTCTTTTATGAGGCTGTAAAATCAGACGGCAATCTACTGATGTTATCACAGTCAGCTCACGCTCTGGTCGCTTATTTCTGTAGTTTTCATCATTTATTTGGTCCATTTTTTCCTCTCAGTACTTTGTTTCTTCTTGACTGGTCTCTTCAGTAGTTGTGTTCAGTGCTTGTGTGCCTGCTGTAAACTGAGAATATTGTGGGTTTCATGGGGTGGGTGATGTAGTCACATATCTGCCCCAGTTTCATTTGCCCTTGAGCCTCACAGCAACGTAAAGAAACGTCTGTGACTGAGAACACGGCCGACACGAACAGTCTGAGCTGAATTTAACTGCTTCTTGTCATATGTGGATGTAGCTCGGCTCTGCACAGGGAGGAGGAGGAGGAGGAGGAGGAGGAGGAGGAAATGTGGGCCTCCGTCACAAAAACTCATCGTTAGTTGTGTGGTGGTTTTATATTACCTAGAAAGTAAAGTTTGTACTGATCAATGAAACCAGCTGATAATGATCCGTCCCTGTGTGCCTGCAGGCTGTGACTCTGGTTTTGGGAATGCGGCGGCGAAGCATCTGGACGCTCTGGGCTTCCAGGTGTTTGCTACAGTGTTGGACCTCTCAGGAGACGGAGCCAGAGAGCTGCAGAGGACCTGCTCGCCACGCCTCACCCTCCTCCAGGTGGACATCACCCAGCCACAGCAGGTCCAGCAGGCGCTGCTGGACACGAAGGCCAAACTGGGCCTCAAAGGTAAAGACGGGCGGCTGAAGCCAAACCTTCTGGCTGCGACTCAGATCATTGTCTTTATTCTGCTTTATTTACGCTGCAACATCTGTAACTCCTTTAATAAGAGAGATGACAGCTCGTTCACCAGGTGTATCTGTTCGCTGCGTTTCACCGTCGTCATGCTTTTAAACAGGTGCACAGGTGTTCAGAGGACCCGGTACAGGTGTGCTGACACGCTGCGTCTCCTCTGCTCAGCAGTTTGGACTCTTGGACAGTTTGGGCTTCACTTTTCAAGCTGTTCTGTCAACACTGCTCCTTCGCTGGCCTTCTAGGAAATCACTGACATGCGAACGCCCATGTCTGAAAGAAAACAGCAGCTTGAATCGATCTGAGTGCAGAGCAGCATGCGAGGAGAGTCGGTGCTGAAGCAGACGAGCGGTTTCGTCTCGTGTTTCACACACATAACTGGGAGCAGAGAGCGTCCCCTGGCTCACTCTGTGATTGGCTCAGACCTGCAGCTCCCACTGGCTTTGTAATTAGACAGTTCAGACCGCTGACTTTACCTCCGAGTCATCTGAGGATACGCGTGTGTGTGTGCTTGCCGCTCAAGTTGTGAGGACATAAATGTGTTTACACAATCACTTTGTGGGGACTCGTCTTCTCACCTGCCTTATGGGGACAAAAGTCCTCAAAATGTAAATCACTGATTGTTACTGTGAACACTTCTGTTCAGGTTCAGATACGTTTCCAGGAAATTAATGTAAGTCTAGACGATGTCCCCAAAAGTGATGGAAACACGTTTGTGTGTGTGTGTGTGTGTGTGTGTGTGCGCGTGTGTGTGAGTGGGTGGATGTGTTAAAAGAACTGGAGGGAAAGGTCACGAACACACACTTCCATGCACTCTCTCTGGAACACAGTGTGTGTGTGCGCGCGCACGTGTGTGTGTGTGTGTGTGTGTGTGTGTGTGTGTGTGTGTGTGTGTGTGCGCGTGTGTGTGTAGGCGTGTGTGTGTGTGAACATGTGTGAACGTGTGTGTGTGAACATTGTGTGTGTGTGTGTGTGTGTGTGTGTGTGTGTGTGTGTGTGTGTGTGCGTGTGTGTGTAGGTGTGGAGGTGTGTGTGAACATGTGTGAACGTGTGTGTTTGTCAGCAGAGTGTTTGTCAGTCAGAGCAGAGGAGGATGAGGATGAGGATGAGGATGGCGTCTGTGAGACGATGAAGCTGGTGTTGGGCTGATCCCAGGCCAGTGGCTCAGGGCTCATCGTATGTGGACGCTTTGCAGCATTAATATCAGACGTTACGTAAATAAATGCTCATGAGGATAAACGCAGACTTTTTATACGACTTTTCATTTGAGCCGTTTTCTTTCAAATCTCCTTGATTTCATTTCGTTTCTTCTTTTTATCAGGATGAACGACACGGAGTCCGTCGTGGTCACGTTACGGTTTCACGGCCTCTCCTGTAGAAAGTTTTACCCTCTGCAGACAGGAAGTTACCTGGGCGGGTCGTTCAGGTGTTTGACGCTCTGCCAACCTGGATCTTCTGTTGCTCATTATCTGTCATCAGCTCTGAGCAGCTCAGGCCTAAACAAAGCTCCACAGTGGCTCGACAAACAAAGTGTGGGATTCTGGGTCAGATGAGGGCGAGCGAGGCTTGTTTAGACTTGCGCAAACAGAGAGCGAGCGAGCGAGCGGGGCCGACCTCATGGCGTCCCGTGTTGGCAGTTTGTAGTGGCCGCCGTCAGAGGACGGTCGGACACTGAGGCATGCAGATGTGAAGTGAAGTCACATCACAGTGTACAAATACTTCATCGTTGTACTTTTTAAGTGACTGTAAACTGTATTAAAGTCAGTGTGTGTCACAGAAGCAGGATTTTAATGTGTTTGTGTCGTCGCTGTGAAGCTGTGAAATCTCAGAAGCTTGGATGCGTCAATCAAACCAGAACCAATCATCAATAATCAAACTGTCCACTGACAGCAGCTTCATGTGTTCATCTCCTTCATCCTTCATGTGTTCACAAAGTGGTGAACCTCTCTCCGCCCTCTGTGAGCGACTGAGCCTTTCCAGGACGCCCCTTTCATAGCCAATCATGATCCTCTCACCTGTGACCAATCAGCCTGTTTACCTGTGCAATGATCCAAACAGGTGTTTCTGGAGCGTTCCACATCTTTCAGGCTGTGAAATGTGTCGCTGCATCAGATTCAGGATAAGCAGATATTTACAGAAATCAATGAAAAAGATGAAATATATTGACTTTGAGCTGTTCTCAGGTCAGTTTGTGTCAGAGAGGATCAGATCAGCTGATCAAACAGGAAGTGACTTCCTGTTTGATGGGGTTTGATCTGTGCACCTATAATGATGATGACATGCTTTACGTGAGCTGAGCAGCAGTGGACCCCTGAGGGACCCTGAGGATCACCCTCTGACCTTCGCTGTGTGTGTCGGCAGGTCTGTGGGGTTTGGTGAACAACGCTGGAGTGTGTGTGAACTTCGGAGACTCCGAGCTGTCGCTCATGTCGAACTTCCGCGGCTGCATGGAGGTCAACTTCTTCGGCACACTGAGCATCACCAAGAGCTTCCTGCCGCTGCTGCGACAGGCCAAAGGACGCATCGTCACCATCTCCAGCCCCGCCGGTGTGTGTCCAACACACACGCACACACTCACACACACACACACACGCACACACTCACACACACACACACACACACACACACACACACACACACACACACACACACACACACAGACGCTGTCATACGTCTTGTCTGAACCACACATGAACTGACTGCTGCCTTCAAACCTCTTCCTCCTCCTCAGACCTCGTCAGCTGGTGCGATGATGAGCTGTCAGAATTATTCTGCTGTGTCTAAGATAAGATAAGATAAGATAAGATAAGATAAGGCTTTATTTATCTGTTGATCTGAATAAAGCATCGATGAAGGCAGTCAGAGAAACCACAAACTGACAGGACGATGAAGAATAAAATGTGACTGTCAGTGAACTTTGACCTTTTTCAAAGAGGACAGTAACTGACAGACTAAAGTAACTGACAGACTAAAGTAACTGACAGACTAAAGTAACTGACACACCAAACGTAGTAGTAACTAGTAACTGGTAATGTATCCTGATACAATCTGAAACACAACAGACACAAAGAAAACAAAGACAAACACATTTAGTTCAAAGTGTTTCATGAATCACATCTTTGTTTCTTTGTTCCGACTTCTTCTTTGTCTTCTTCTCTTTCTCCTCCTCCTCTTCCTTCATCTTCTTCTCATTCTCTTTCTTCTTCTCCTCCTCCTCCTCCTCCTTCTTCTTCTCATTTTTTCTTCTTCTCCTTCTTGCACACTTTGGAGGCCATTGGTCAGCCTGTGTGTGATGTCATGGTGATGTTCTACCTGTGTTTCCAGGTGACCAGCCGTTTCCCTGTCTGGCAGCATACGGAGCGTCTAAAGCAGCTCTGAACCTCTTCATCGACACTCTGCGACATGAGCTGGAGCCCTGGGGCGTCCGAGTCTCCACCATCCTGCCGTCCTCATACAAGACAGGTGACAGCACACACCTGCGCCTGCCAGTAATTCAGCGTGTCCACGTCATCGTGTTTGTTCCTGATGGGGGATCGACTCTCTTAGCAGAATCCTCGTCCCTCTTATCTTATCTTATCTTATCTTATCTTATCTTATCTTATCTTATCTTATCTTATCTTATCTAAGAACATCTGTTCTGTAAATTTACCAAAACAACATCACGTGACTGACTTTGACCCATAAACCCATGTTTAATGTGCTCAAAGGCACTTCAGCAGCAGATTGTCAAGCAGGACCTCCCACACTGACGGAAACCTTCAGAAGGTTATCAGACGTTCAAACGTCAATCTTTATTGTTCCATGAGACAAAGACAATCTGTGGCAGTTTGTAAAGACGATAGTCCGGCCATCAGGTGAGATGTAGAAACAGCCAATCAGATCTCTGTGGATCCTGATTGGTCAGGAGGACGGTGCACCCGCTTGCTGGTACTGTTCTGTCCTCCAGGTCTTGTGTGTTGTGGTCTGGGTCCACGTTGACCCCAGTCTCCGTCTGACTGAACAGGAGCCCAGAACAATTCTATGGAAACGTAAAACTAGTCCACACATCCATTAAAACTGACCATCGGCGGCCTCTTCATGTTCAACGTGTCCACACCACCATGGACGCGGCCTGGAGGCCATGACAGTAACAGGAAGAGGAGGCAGCTCTCATCAACACTGAGACTGATCAGACGACTCCGGCCTCCTGCTGAGGAGAAGATTCTCCTGATGAGAGCCACATGTGGGACTCGCCATCATCACCATGGATGGATGTGATTAGAGGACGAAGAGTTGCTCAGAGCCAGACTGCTGGCCAATCGCAAGCCTTCATTTCTCCTCAGTTCTTACTCTCGGGGTGGGTTTGAAAAACACGCCGTCATCGTGTTGTTAAGTCATGGCGCTGCGGTCCTCGTGTTCAGGAGGCTTCGGTTTCTCAGAGAAACCACAACTTAACGATTTAATGATGTTGAGATGAAGAGCAGATATCGGGATCAGCAGCAGAGGCCAGCGGTGAGAGGACTGTTTAGATAATCGGTGATGACTGATTGGACGAAGCAGTGATGGTGTAAACAGCGAGCTGGGCACACTTTATCCTGCTGTTTTCACTTTAATCCTGAAGGAACAGGTTTGCATTCAGACTCTGAATCCTGCTCTTACTCTGCTGGCCTCTGGAGGTTCGGTTTGGCCGACGGCCGACCGAGACGATGAAGTTGATCCGGACTTTGTGTTGAGATCCTGGTTGCTTCACCGGCGCTGTGAAATCGAGCCGAGTGCTTCAAACTTCACACTGAGGGAGAAAGATGAGAGAGATGCGAGTAAAACTGGAACGTTTATTGAAGCCTTCAACAGAAAGGATTGTTTGATGTCTAACATCTGATCTGCAGCACACAGCCGGCAGTTTACCTGTGGAGAGGCTCTGATCCAGGTGCACCATGACAGGTGCAGGATGCAATGTTTTTGGAGTAAAGGTCAGCCAAGAGACCCCACCGCTCCTACGAATAAAGGAATTCTTATTCTTCTTCTCACAGACCACCACAGACCACCACAGACCTCACAGACCACCACAGACCTCACAGACCTCATAGACCACCACAGACCAACACAGACCAACATAGACCACCACAGACCACCACAGAATAACACAGACCTCACAGAACAACACAGACCTCACAGACCACCACAGACCACCACAGACCAACACAGACCTCACAGACCAACACAGACCTCACAGACCACCACAGACCACCACAGACCTCACAGACCTCACAGACCAACACAGACCTCACAGACCACCACAGCCCTCACAGACCAACACAGACCTCACAGACCACCACAGACCAACACAGACCTCACAGACCTCACAGACCACCACAGACCAACACAGACCACCACAGACCTCACAGACCACCACGGACCTCACAGACCACCACAGACCTCACAGACCAACACAGACCTCACAGACCTCATAGACCACCACAGACCAACACAGACCAAATAGACCACCACAGACCTCACAGACCTCACAGGCCACCACAGACCTCACAGACCAACACAGACCTCACAGACCACCACAGACCTCACAGACCACATAGACCACCACAGACCAACACAGACCAAATAGACCATCACAGACCTCACAGACCACCACAGACCAACACAGACCACCACAGACCACCACAGACCTCACAGACCACCACAGACCTTACAGACCACCACAGACCAACACAGACCACCACAGACCACCACAGACCTCACAGACCACCACAGACCTCACAGACCACCACAGACCAACACAGACCACCACAGACCTCACAGACCACCACAGACCACCACAGACCACCACAGACCACCACAGACCACCACAGACCTCACAGACCACCACAGACCTCACAGACCACCACAGACCACCACACTAGCTTTATCTTCAAGTGTCCTTTTCATTCTCTTCTTTTCTCAAGGTAGCAGCGGTCCTTGACGTTTCATTTTCTATGACATCAAAGTCAAACTTTTCCTAAACCTGAGCAACATCCAACTTTTTGGAGTAGTTCTGCAAAGCGCATTAAATGGTTACTGGATGTAACTCCAGTTCTATTGTTTGATCTCTCAAACAATGCATGCTGGGAAGCCTGTTAATGTCCTCGTTGCGTTTCTTTAAAGTCTTTCAGCTGAATGCAGATGAGATGAACAGAATGCATGTTAGCATGAAGAAAATGATGATTCCACTGAATTCCTGTCAGCGTGGTTTCTAACCAGCAGCACCAGACCAGCCAGTGCGAGTCAACCTTGGCTGCTGCAGTGGTAACCCTGAGCTCTGCTGTCTCTGCAGGTCAGTCCAGTAACCGCACCTACTGGGAGCAGCAACACAAGCAGCTGCTGCAGAGTCTTTCTCCGTCACTGCTCGAGGACTACGGCGAGGACTACGTGACCGAGACCAAGGAGCTGTTCCAGACCTACGCCAGCCAGGCCAACACCGACCTCAGCCCCGTCATCGACGCCATCGTCCAGGCACTGCTGTCGCCAAAGCCGCACGTCCGTTACTTCGCCGGGCCCGGCGTCGGCCTCATGTACTTCATCCACAACTACTGCCCCTTCAGCATCAGCAACCGCTTCCTCCAGAAGCTGTTTCTGAAGAAGAAGCTGATGCCACGTGCTCTGAGGAAGCAGTCAGGCTTTGACCTGAACCTCAGCCTCCACAACAACAACAACAACAACAACGAGGAGAAACTCAAGTAGCTGAGAGACAGTAGACACGTCCAGATGGTATAATCCTGCAGAGATAGAGGACCACTTCTGTAACGCACTCATAGAGCTGTATCCTGTCTTTTTCTATGTGCTGTTCTTAAACTGTTCAAGGGATCATGGAGATGCACCAAAATGGTTTGTGTTTGTTTCTGTATTGTCTGGCCTCATGGCGCCCCCCAGTGGACGGCGAGGACACAACTGGAGGTCAGGGGGCGGGGTCTGGTAGAGGTAGCGGTGCAGCCACAGGTCAATCAGAGAACGCCTCACCTCCGTCGGTAAGATCAGCTGTACTGTACACACACCGAGAGTCAGTCTGACTTCATGTGCCTTCATCACACAGAGCAAAGGAAGACGAGATAAAGATGGCGGATCGGCAGAGTCAATCAACACCACAGCAGCTTGTTTGAACACGTGACGTCAGACTTCAGCCAAAAACACAGTGACAGCGAGTTTGTTTCAAAGTGCGTCAGCACGGCTGTTAGCACACGTCCGATGGTGTCGCTGCGTCCTCAGATCCCAACACGTACGACAACCCAGGGGCTAAAATCAGCAGCTTCTTTATGGACAGACGTCTCTGTAGGCTTAACAGACGGGAGGGGTCGCACAAAATGGAAACAAACTCCACCCGTGTGAGACACCAGGAGCCTTGAAAAAGGCGCACTCAGTAAAACAAGCTGCTGTAGTGTCCGTCGGCCCGCAGGTTTCTGACACTCTGTGTTTTACACTGTTTGTTTTCTGCATCAGAGCGACAGCAGGAAGTAGACTGAATCCTTTCAAAACAAAAGCACAAATTCAGTCGTCTTATTTGTTTTATGTCACAAAACCAAAATATATGAACTTTATGTGATCTTCAAAGGGGTAGGTCTGCTTATCAGACACAAAGATGAGTACGAATATCACACTTCCTGTTTAGGCATCTCACCTTCATAATAAAAGCACAAAAGTGATGAATAATAAATGTAGCAGAGAAATTTTAGACTTTTTTCATTTAAAGTGGCAATAAATAGTTTTGTTTTATTGAACATATCATCATGAATGAAATGTTGATTGAACAGTGTAATGTTATAGAATAATGAGTCCATCAGTGTTTGGACTGGTTCCCATAAGCTTCCATTTCAGTCTGCCACCAGGTACGATCACCTGGGAAATGAAGGCTGACGGCTGGCACCATTTCTATCTGCATTCATGTCTTCATCAAAGACTAAATGAATGAATGAAGTCACATGTTTTCTTTCTTTTGTTTCCTTCTACTCTCCTCCACCCGGACACCAACTCCTGCTGTAGTTACTCGTTTGAAGCAATACTCAAACTGTTATTACTCCATGAGACGATGACAGTTTCCCTGCAGCTCCTCTCTGAAGGTGCTCTTTCTTCTTCTCTTAAAGTGTTGTTGATCGAGAATTGTGCAAACAAGTTCACATTCTGTGAGTTTATTGTCTTTAACGGCAATAATATCGCTTAGAAACGCCAGGGGGCGCTGCAGAGCTGCTGTTTCCACTTTAAATCTTATTATCCTGTTGGCAGGCAGGGCTATGACTACGTTCTGATAAACAGCCGGGCTATGACTATGTACTGACACTGAGAGACACACACACACACACTGCTTTTAAAAACGTGCTTTTATACTAAAAGTTAGATCAAGAGAAGTAAACCAAAAGTAATTTTTTATGTCTCATTTCACTTTTCAGCATTAAAAAAGCAATTTAACAGCCTCAGCAGTTTCACCTGAAAACCAGATAACCCATTTATATTTTGGTTTGTTGATAAGAAACCATGGAAACATTTTCTGATTGTTTCTTGACGACAGAAAATCCAGTTTGCTCGTTTCTGTCAGAAAACAAACATGTTGAAAGTTCATCTTCATTTTCAGGATCTTTGAATGTTACTTCATCTTGTCGTGTTTTTTGTGATTCAGTGTGTGAAAATGAATAAAGCGTGTAGCAGTTATTTTTTCATATGTGATAAATCAGACAAAATCCAAACCTCAATTTTACGACGTTATTCCAAATGCAGGTCTATTTATTGTGCTGTAGATAAGAGTCAGACACGTGAGGAGTGAGTGTGTGTGGAAATGAACCTGTTCAGCGAGTGTGTTGTGTTTCTGAGGTCTGTGGAAAGTGTCTGTCTCACCAGATTCATCTCCCCCATTATTCTTATTGGTTTCTTTTTGTTTTTCAGCCCGATGTTTGTTTTTGAATCAAACTATTTATGGCATCTCTTCTTGTATCATCACTTAAACTGTGAATTTTGTATTTAAAGGAAATTTAAAAAACAACAAAAACATGATGTAAAATGTTCACTCGGTTCATTCTTTGATAGAAATAAAGTCGACTTTTTCAGTCTGGTGTCTGTTTTGCGTATTTTGGTTTTGGTTGAAGCCTCCAGATTTTTGTCATATTGTCTGATTAAGAGCACCGACCACAACACAGCGAACACAGACTCAGCGCTCATCTGTTTCAGATGTGCATGCATGTAAATAACACATTCTTCTTCTGGGCCTGTTGTTCTAGATGTCAGCAGGTCGTCTTTTTTAACATGAAGCCTTTTTCACTGAAGCGCATCTGCTTTCACATTCAATCTTTCACAACCAATGAAACAACTTAAACAAACAAGAAACATCCACAAACACATAAAACAAAGAAAAATGATTTCAGAGAAAACTTCTCTGAGAGCTCAACACGCTGTCGTCGTCACTAAAGAGAGAAGGGCTGAAGCCTCGTGCACGTTAGCATCACCTCGCTATGAAAGGGAGAACAAGGCGGTCGACGGACGATAACACCATCAGCATCTTCATCATCCACCCAGTTCAAGCACTGAACGGCAGCTTCAAAATGTTTCTGTGTGCATTTAACCAGATGTGAGCACATTCATCAGCCTCGTCACAGATGTGGATCAGCGCCAGCAGAACCGCCTCCACATCAGTGCAGGGACACCAAAGAGCTGGTGGTGGACCTCTGCAGGTGAAGCACTGTCCTCCTCCAACAGTGAACAGACAGTGAGGTGATGGCATCTTACAGGTACTTCAGCATCCGCCTGAACAATAAACTGGACCAGACTGACGGCACAAATGCTCTGTGTGCAAAGACCAGATCAGACTGGATCTGCTGAGGAGACTGTGGGACTGCAGGTGGCGCTCCTCAGGACCTTTTTGGTCATGAGGAGGAAGGAGGACAATGGCTGAGCTATCATCCCTGATGGAGAACATGTCCCACCCCATGAAGGACACTCTGACAGCACTGGGCAGCTCCTTCAGCTGCAGGCTGCTCCGCCTGTGTGAAGGAGAGACGCTGCTGGCTGCTCCACCTGTGTGAAGGAGAGACGCTGCTGGCTGCTCCGCCTGTGTGAAGGAGAGACGCTGCTGGCTGCTCCGCCTGTGTGAAGGAGAGACGCTGCTGGCTGCTCCGCCTGTGTGAAGGAGAGACGCTGCAGCTCCTTCAGCTGCTGGCTGCTCCGCCTGTGGTCCTGCTGTTCCCAGTAGACCACACACACCCGGACTGATTTATTTATTTATATTATATTATCTCATTTATTTAAGATTTTCTTAGTTGAGCTTAACTTGTCTTATGTCATCTCATTTCCTGTCCCTTCTCTGATTAAGCAATACATCACAGGCCGTGATATACGCTCATTGCACCTCAGCTAAGGGGCATTCTTTGGCTCTCTTCAGTCCATTCATCCATCGTTAGCCCTCCCCAGAGATCAAAGTTGACCGTGCACATGTTTGAATGTTGTTAACACCTTAAAAAAATAAACAAAGCCGCTACCTTGTGCTGCGTACTGTAACAGTTGGTTGTTGTCATGGAAACAGTCTTGCTTCCCTGAAGCGGAGTGATATGCTGCGATCAGGCTTTTTAGAATAGTAGCTGTGGTATATGCTCATTATATCACAGTTAACAGCCAATCAGATTGCCGGAGTTCACCTTTCCGTTGTATAATGTCAAATATCTAATAACGGCATTAATTGCCCCCAAAAATAAAAAACAGAGGACATCCTCACAGAAACTACACATTCCTGTTTTTCCTGTCCTGTCATGAAAAAAACGTTTCTGTGACGCCTGACGGATGCCATCAGTGTTTATTTTTTGTAGATCCGTTGGAAGAAGATTTTTAATTCTTTAATCTTGCTTTTCTCTCCTGAAAACACTGATTCTCTCAGAGGCCTGAGGGCTGGTCATCAACAGCATCATCATCATCCACCACAGAAGAAGACACGTGGCAGACAGAAGGCCTCCCCGCATAGACATAACATACGTAGACGCCTCATTGACTGACGCTTCCTATTGGAGCTGACGTTCAGCGGCCGCCATCTTGGATGGGTCTCCCATGCGTCCCAGTGCATTTATTTCTATGGAGGAAGGTGTGTGTCCAGCTACACTTATCATCATAACTCCTCTCATTTTTAGCCGATTTTCACACGGTTTGGTTTGTTACAAACGTCAGAGATGTAGTTATGACACAGGACGCCGTCACACATTAAAAACAAATGCTTTCATGCCGAAATACTTTGTTAAAGAGCACAATACAGACATATGGTATGGCACATTAATAAATGAATAAATGAATTAATTTTAGATTTGAATAAAGAAACAGTTTGTTCATTTGATTTCTCTCTCTCTCTCACACACACACACACACACACACACACACACACACACACACAATCATGGCCCTTCTGTACACACCAACAACACAAGAATTTCTTCATTTCTGTTTTTGTGCGCTGAGTTTATTAAATGTAAAGTAAAGCACAGGCACATGCACGCGTGCGCGCACAACACACACACAAAAACCAGACATCTGGCATAACCTGTTGACACGCGCATTAAACAAACTGTCGAAACGAGGATCATCATGTGTGTCGGCCCACAGTCCACTGCTGCCTTCAAACACACACACACACACACACACACACACACACACACACACACACACACACACACACACAAAGCTCCCATATATTCTTGCTCAGTACAGTTTTTTTTTAGTTTTAACAGTCCAGGTCATTCCAGCGTCGTACACTACCCTGTTAAGCTTGTAACTGAGGCTGGGAAGCTAAATAAAATAAAATAAATAAATAAATAAAATAGGGGCATTGTTGCTCTCTTTACGTTGACTTCGGTCGGCTCTGCTGCTAGCGGAGACCCACCCAATGTGGCGGCGACGCTGGATTACGCTCCAGCACGTAATGAGGCGTCTACGTATATTATGTCTATGGCCTCCCCTGAGGGATCGACCACAGGATGTGACCTTTGACCCAGTGTTGTTCCATTTCCATCAGCAGACCTCCTGATGGTTCAGCTGGTTCATCTGATGGCGAGCCGCTGAAGCGAATAACTGACTGTCAGTGCTTTCATATAGAATGAATAACGGCAGGATGCGTGCAGCAGGGCGACGTTTGTTCTGCCACAGTGATGATTCACCTTTGCTGTGTTTCCATCAGGAACGCTGTCATCACATACCCAAAACTTGGTCAGATATAATGACCTCGAAAATTGAGTGACAATAACAAACCACTTTATTTTTCACCTTCATATTTGAACTGGAATTACCTCTGGTGAATTTCTGATTGTGTGTTTGCAGAATAAAACCAAACCACAGCATTACACTAAAAATGGGTGAACAAGGGAACGTTTCTCTGACTGCCTGGAGGATCCAGGTTGACCCTGTAGTGAGGATACCTTCTCACACTTCAAATGATTTGTCCTGATCACACCACCAAAGTGCATTAAAGCAGCTCTCTGTGACACTGATCGCAGTGGTGGAGGAAGTGTTCAGATGCTGCGGTCTTCATCTGAAAAGAAAGGACAGCGGCCTCCTTCAGTCTCCATCTGTTCTCTTCTCATGACCTTCATCATGTCCTGTCATTCAGATCCTGTCACTCCCACCTGCCCTGCATCACCTCACCTGGAGTCAGCACTGACATCTGGCCAGCATGAATCCTGAATCCAGCCAACTCAGATCCAGTCCTGGACATTCAGCGCCACGAGCAACAACAGCAGGAGGTCGACAACAAATCTTCATTCGGCCCAAGCATGGAGTCCATCTGCAGTCCCGTCCCAGAGGTCCGTGGTGGACCAGGAGCTTTAGCCATGTGACCGTCTCCCACGAGCTATCCCCACAGGGAACTGATCTGCTGGTGGTGAAACCAGCACTGAAGGGGTGGGGCCACTGGGTGGAGCAGCACCCTAGAATACATCCTTTTAGCAAAAGGGCGGAGTTACCATCAAGCCAGGTGGGCATTGCTTATTGACGCTTGACTCCTCCTGTTCTTACTGTCCAGGTTCTCAGGACGTCCAGGTTCTGACGCCTCGTCCCTCCAGCTCCAGCCACAAAGTTCTCCCTGGTAACCCAAAGGGATCCTTCCACACTGAATGTCCTGCTCCCGCTACATGTCCTGATGATCACCTGCTTGTCCCTGCCTATCTCTGCTCTCAGGTCGTCCAGCGGGGACACTACATGGTTATTCTGTCTATTATGGGCTGTTTTTCAAAGACTGTTCAGTTTATACCTTTGCCAATTTTACCCACCACCGAAGAAACTGAAATTCTGATGCATCACGTGTTTTGTGTGCGTGACCTCCTCAGCAACAGTCCACCACTCGCCAGAAAACGAGGTAACTAAGACAAAGACACTCCCGTCTTTTGGTCCAACAGCTCCTCTGGCTTGAGTACACCCATAGTACCCTCCCCCAGTTCAGACAGCATAGAAAAACACTGACAGGGAACATTTGACTTCACTGTGAATACTTTTACTTTGCATACTTACGTTATTTTAGTGAGGTTTCGAGTGCAGGACAGCAGTTTTAACAGTGTGTTATTATTCATTTTACTATTTTGATAAAGGATCTGAATACTTCTTCCAGAGTCAAAGAAGCTTCCTCTCAACTGAAACTCTGACTCCTCAGATCTGCTTGCTCAGAGGGGATTAGCTTAGCTTAGCTTTGACAATTGTAAATGGCTGTTGGGCCAACAATAGCACAACACACACGACCGCAGTGGGTTCACTGTGGCCTCTCGTGTAATGCTTTAAGAGTCTTTGCAGAGGTCAGCGTGTCTGTGCTTCAGGCGCTTTGCTAAGTTTGTTGTGTTAGCACCTTTCGTTAGCATTGCTCTGTATCATCACGTGCATCTGGGTTTGCATGCACCCTTTGTCTTTTCTGGTTCACTTACCTCAAATGCAAAGTATCTGTGTGTGTGTGTGTGTGTGTGTGTGTGTGTGTGTGTGTGTGTGTGTGTGTGTGTGTGTATTTATTATATTTCAAGAATCAATATGTATTGAAAGATGGATATTTTTGTCATCACCAGTGTTGGTTTGAGGCTGAACATGGAGAAAAATGCCAGATAAGAGTTTCACACTTGGTTTGTGCGCTGCAGTCGTGAAGATTTAATCACATTTGTCTTTCGGGTTTCCTGGAAATCTTCGTCTTGATAAAACCAGGTGTGTGTCCTCAGATGGTCTGCAGTGGACCTGGTCCAGCAGCAGTTGGGTCAGTGGGTTGAGCTCTTGGCAGGGTCCTGTGAGTTCCCCTGAGGTCCATGTTTCCACTGTCATAGACCCAGCGGTTTACTGGAACCCACAGGACAAACCCAGTGTGTACTGGGAGTGTGTGTCGGCCCTTACCTCCAGCTCAGCCGCCATGTGTGTGACCGTTTACTCTGGCAGACCGGCAGCTGAGGAAATCCGGCTCGTTTCCATCGGGAGCGAGTTGAGACGAGTCCAAATGTTCCCCTTGATTAAAATATGTGGTCTGTGTAGGAGCCTGGACCCCCCCAGCAGCAGCTCTGAGCCAAGCGATGGAAATAACTTGCATTGTTTAAAGCTCTGTGGGAAACCAGCTGGCTGCATCACTGAGTCACTGAGTTTAACTTTCACTCACACTCAACAACAAGCACACAAACGCACACTGAGCGCTCTGATTTATTATGACCCTCTTCCCTCCAAGTTATACCCCCGCCCCCCTAAAACACACACTTTTCTCTGCTCTCGCCTCATTTGACCTGTTTCTGCTGAAGATGAAATTCCACCAACTGAGCCTCTGGCGGGAAACACACTGATGATATTTAAAGGTTTTTGCGAGTCAGCTTCTCTGAAGAGCCTGCAGTTTGGAGGAATGTCCCAGTTTTTACGATACGCTTTTACATCCTGATTGTTTTTAATGCATCTTTTAACCAGATGGATGATTTTAGCCTTCAGAGGTCCAGCTCCGAAGTCAGCAGACAACCAGTTTATCCCGCAGATGTCTGAGTCATGGCGAAGACTTTCCACTTCTCAGGAGGGTGAGAGGCGGAGGACGCCACTCTCTTTGGCCCTGTGCAAACCACGGCCGCAGTGTTGAAGAGAAGAACACCATCCTCCTCCTCACCCTGCGGCGAGCTGCAAACTGCCCTCAGTCCCTCTGATGTGTGTGGCGCACCAGCCCATCCAGCAACAGCATGTCACCCCCAGCTCCCAATAGACGAAGCCCTGTCGTTTTCTGTGCCCTGCCCCCCACCGTCTTTCACCCTTAGACCAGCCGACATCCAGCCCACCACCCTCAGACCCCTTCCAGAAGGTGTGGGCAAGAGAGAACGACCATTCGTCAACCAGGGAGGAAGGTTATGAACACTAGGATGCAACACTTCAAGCTCCTGCACGGTGGCACAGTGACAACACTGTCACCTCACAGCTAGAAGGTCCTGGGTTTGATTCCCACCTGGGGCGCTGTGGGCGCTGAGGGCGCTGAGGGCGTGTCCTCCAACATGCCTTCAGTGCCTGCTGCCATTATCTCTTGCATGTTCTCCTCGTGTTCACCTGGGGTATCCTCCATAAAATACCCCCCTCTAAAAAAAACATGCAACAAGACCACCACCTGACCGATGGTGACGAAAAAGGAAGTGGGTCCCCGGGCGCCAGTCGGATGCCAGCCCACCACTCCTGGTCTGCCACGGAGGAGGGACGACCAGGATGGGTCAAAAACGGAGAGGAAATTTCACCAAGTATGGTTTGTGTTAGCATGTGTGGCGTGACAATAAACGATGTCTTCTTCTTCTTCCTTCTACGGTGGAGTCCATGTCAGACCAACTTGTCCTCATAATGGAACAGCCTGCGTCAGTATCTCAATGCCCCAGTTAACATCAGTGTCCTAACCGCTGCCCACCCAGACCACCAGTTTGTTCATTTCCTCGTACGAGGTCAACAACACGGTCCCTGAACTCCTGGAAACAGACGTCAAAGAAGCATTCATGATAGGTCTATTTCCCGTCGACCCCTCCTCACACACAAAATCAGTCTGATTAGTGTAGCTATCGTCACACTGCTCCACCTGTCTGTCCATGCCGGTCCATGCCGGTCCACCGTCTCTGCGTCTCCGCTGATTCATACCTCCATTGAGCTGCCAAGGTGTCAAGAAGAGCTGCCTTCGTCTTACTTTCAGTGGGTATGTGTGAAAGCACCTTTGACCTAATCAACAGGAACAACATGACAAGTTTAAACAAACTAGTTGAGCTTGAACTCTTTCCTTGGATGTTTCTGTGTCTCAGGCTCCGTCTTTCTCTTTCTGGGCTGCTTTTCTACTGTAATAAAATCTCATTATCTCGTTAAATCCTCCTCTGTCTGTCTTTGAACGATGTGTTTCTCGTCTCCTTTGCTTTCAGGGCAGGCTTTAAACATGAAGAAACATGAACCCTCCAGCTTCTCCTGGGAGTCCCACTTTTAAATGTCCCCCGTCCTCCCGTCGCTACAACAAATAAACTCACTAGAAAGCAGGAAAAGTGCCTCTGAAATCAGCAGTTTTCTGGGGGAAGATCCAGAAATTCTGGTTGATTTGCTGATTTAGCCTATGATGTCTGGAGGTTGACAAGCATGCTGATCAATAATACTTACTGACAACTGCCCATGATTATTGTCTTGGCTTTTCATCTGTGAATGTGTTCAGATTGTGAACCTTTCAAACAAAATGACCTGGACTCCTGCAGCGGGTAATGTCACATCAGGCCTTCTCATAAACTTCACTGGTATCAAATCTCACTCCAAACCAAACTGGAAAGTTGGCAGGCCAGTATAAACACCTATCATAACACTGGTCATGCTAGCTGCTCTGTGGCTTCCAGCCTCTGTGCTAACGCTAGGCTAATCAGATTAAACTGATATCATCTTCTCCTGGAGAACACGCAGAACAAAAGGATTTACCTAAACGTTGCTGTGAACTGCAGTGAGTCTCACAGAAAGATGTGATTTATTGAAGGATTAATGAGATGTGACAGTTTAATGAACTCGGCTGAGCGCTCTGAGGTTCACTCAGTTCGTCTGTAATAGTCACTTCATTTCTTCATGCGTTGGCGCAGAAACTTTGGCTGCTTCTGCAGTTCTGTGCTCTCATTGAGCGTCACGTCAGCTGCTGCTCATTAACATGGAAACTCTTCAGGTCAAGGGTCAAAGCATGCTGGGAGTGACAGCAGCTCACCTTCATCCTGACAGACAGGTGACCAGAAATGCATTTATTCTCATTTCTTCAGCATCACTCAGTGTTTTCTGCCTCAGAGCTCCTGGTCACTGTTTCAGAGGAATGTATTTTCCCTTTAAGACCTAATCTGGAAGAAACAACAACTGTGAACAAAAGCAGGAACTCAGCTCGACACAACTTTATTTATATGGCACCTTTCAGACAAACATGCAGCTCAAAGTGTTTCTCACAGCGAAACTGAAACAACACCTACAAATCTGACAATGACAAAGAAGTCACATTTTACTGACCATTACAACAGCAAAAAACACTAAAACGAAACAAACGTCAGAGATAAAATAGAATGTAAAAACCAATGATTCAAATGATAAAATGATGAAGTGTCTGAGCCTCGTCTGCCTCAGTTTCGTGCCGCCCAATCACAAGAGGGAACTGATTAAATGTTCTTCTGCTGTCGTCAGTGGTTCCAAACCTGGAATGAAAATCAGATGTGGACCTGTGAGTAAGAAGAAGAAGAAGAAGAAGAAGAAGAAGAAGAAGAAGACAGAGTCTTGCTCCAAACCTGAAAGAAGTGCAAAGTCAAAAAATTGCACTTAAATAAAAGTAGAAAAGTACTTTAACTACTTTTTATTCATTGGTAGTTCAACCCTTAACATCACTTCAGAAACTTTTCTTTTCTTTCAAAACTTTCCTCTAGCAAGTAACTAAAGCCGTTAAAGATAAATGCAGTGCAGTAAAAAGTGCAGTATTTCCCTCTGAACTGTAGGGAACTGGGTGCATACAGTAGCTTAAAATGCAAATACTCAAGTAAAGCACTTAAGTACATGTAATTGTACTTAAGTCCAGCTTAGTCACTTTCCAGGCCTGAAAAACAGCCAAAAACCACGACATGAACAGAAAGTGTTCAAAAGGTTTTCATAAGAGATTATTGAACAGAATATAATTAGATTTTTAGTTTTCTCCTGACCAGCAGGGGGTGCTGTGCGGGCTGCACATGTGCTTTTACTCCCTGATTTTAGCGTGTAGGCAGTCAGAGGGAGGGAGCGCGTGCAGCTGGAGCGGCATCACGGCTGTCTGTTACGGCGCAGACGTGTGCTTCAGTTTCAGTTCGTTTTGTTTTGATCACGTTTCCTAAATTATGAAGTTATTGTCCGTTTCTTCTGGTTTTTCCAGGCAGTCACGTCGTTTCTGTGAAGAAAACAAACCACAGGTTCCACCGAGATTTGAACTCGGATCGCTGGATTCAGAGTCCAGAGTGCTAACCATTACACCATGGAACCGGATGAAGGTCGGTGTTCATTCTTAGGTAATTAATCACCTCTACGTCAGGTTTTTTTTGTAGTAGTTATCGAGTCTTTTCAAAGGTTCGGCTTTCATTACCACTCACCTTCATTTAAACACGAACTCATTGGAAGCACTTTGACGGACTCGTTTTGTTTCTGAAGCTCCCTGTTGAACGTCTGTCTGACGTCACATCCTCCCGGAAGTTCAGTTGCAGAAGAAATGTTCACACAGAGAACTTAGTAAACTTTTCGTTTAGGTTTAATTAGGTTTAACGGTCCACAAATCGAGAGTCAGTAATGTGGTGAAAAATAGGTGGGCTTTGATTGGTGGATAAGATTTGTGATACAGGTATTGGACAGAAAAGACAGGACTGTGAAAGTCATGACGCACATGGTCATGATCAGACAAACTGATGTCTGCCAAGACTCATTTTACAGGTATGAAAGTTATTTTCCATCTTCAGTGTTTTCTTGTCTCTTTAATGTCTGTGAATTTAAACTCAAGTCCTGTTGTCCAACAGTTTGTTGTCTGTGAACATTCTCATTCATTCAGGTCGAGGTACTCTTAGAAGACATTTGGCCTCTCATTCAAGAGCCTTCTTCAGTTCTAAGCGACTGGTGGGGAGTCCAGGTGTTGACCCTCTCACAGGATCATGAATCCACCCAGTATCACGTGAGTCACAGGAGGCACGGTGTGAATGGGTGAGTGGGTGAGTCACGGTGTGAAAGGGTCAGTGGGTGAGTCACGGTGTGAAAGGGTCAGTGGGTGAGTCACGGTGTGAAAGGGTCAGTGGGTGAGTCACGGTGTGAATGGGTGAGTGTGTGAGTCACGGTGTGAAAGGGTCAGTGGGTGAGTCACGGTGTGAAAGGGTCAGTGGGTGAGTCACGGTGTGAATGGGTCAGTGGGTGAGTCACGGTGTGAATGGGTCAGTGGGTGAGTCACGGTGTGAAAGGGTGAGTCATTGACCCACCTGGGGAGGATGTCAGGGCTGCATTGTAAGAGGCTGGTAAGTGGTGTCGTAGACCACCTCCTCTGTTCAGTGATGGTCTTTCTAGGTTGACATGGATGGATTTTGTGGTTGTTTCCAGCCAGAGGGATAGTTTGTGTCACGGGTGGTGCTGACTTCAAAATCATGAAGAAGCTTCTCAGATGGGAGATGAAAAGCGTCTCTGAACGTCCAGTCGTCTGATGACCGTTAGAACACAGACACAGACTTGAATTAACACAGGGATTAAAGTTTTGACCTGAACTGTTGGTGGTGTGTTAACAGCGATAAAGTAGTGAAACGTTGATTTTAGAGACGTGCAGAACATGTAAGATATTATTTTCATATTTGCCTCTGTTGCTCACCGTGTCAGCACAGACATCAATAGGCTATAACGTCACATTATCAATAATAATTACAGTGTTTCTAAGTAAACAGAGAAAGGAAGTCTTCAGAGTCTTTACGATATTACAATATTCTGAGAAGAAGAAATCTTCTTCTGGTTTCATTACTGGGAAAACAAACACGTCCTTAAAATGAAATAAATGACAGAATCATGATGTTAAAAAAACAGTCTCTGCGCTCTGTTATCAGCTTGATCATCTTTTGTAAGGTCATTAATTAATTCATTCATTTATTAGTTTATTTTCTTAGAGACGCCTGTGACCCATTTAAAAATCTGTTTTGTTTTTGATTTTGAGACCATAATAATATTAATTCCAGCTATAAAAACACACTCTTTTATTGGCTGGCTGGAACAACTTAATTTCCTCGGTGTGGGATCAATAAAGTCTTATCTTATCTTATCTTATCTTATCTTATCTTATCTTATCTTACTGTCTGCAGGTGACAGTTCTGCCTCCTGCCACCAGGTGTCAGTGTAACACAGCAGATTGTGTGAGAGGCGCCTGTTTTGAATTTTATTTTTATCAAATGTCAACTTTTGACTCACAAAAGCCAAAAAAAGAATCAGTGATGGTTTTTCTGAATGTGATCAAAGTTAATGAGTCAGTATTAATCGTTTATGTGAATATTGGATCATATTTGATTTCTCCTCTTCTCTTTATAAACACGGTACATACGTAATCTCTCTGTGGCTGTCGGACATTTAGAGCACTGAACAATGTGCAGTTTGTTAATGTTGAGGAGCAGAGTCACATGTTCACTCGTGTCTGTATCCATCCATCGATCTGTCCAATGACAGAAACCACCATGACGCAGGAAACCACAACCTGTACAACACCAGTGTGTGTTCCAGCGAAACACAGCTACAAACCTGCAGAAGAAGAATCCAGGCAGACTTCCTGTATGTCTTAATATAAACACAGAGAGCAGAGTGCTGATGTTAGATCAGAGTGTAACTGAAGCTGACGGTCCGTGAGGCAAACAGGAGACATCAGCTCAACAAAGTGATGGTCAAACAGGCATCAGTGTCTGTACAGCTGTGCACATCTGTGCCAAAAAGTACATTTACTCCACTGCTCTTGTCTTGTAGTGCTTGTATTTTACAAGGGAGGGGAGGTACCTGTGGACCGAGTGTGTCGATGGGACGCTCTGATCCTCAGTAACGTCACCAAAATGTCTCTAGTGCAACAACATTAATGCAATGTTTGGAACTATTATTCCTTCTTACTTTCTTACCTCAGTTTGGCAGACTGTCATTCTCTAAGTTTTGTAACTACTGTTCCCATAATGCTCTGGGGGTTTAAACCCTTTAGTCTACATTTGTTCACATTGTCAAACTGTCTCCATAACAGTCTTCTGAATTAGCTGTTAGCCGCTGCTGTTAGCCGCTGCTGTTAGCCGTTGCTGTTAGCATTGTACTCATGGGTGACATAACTATCAGTGATCACTGTGATACTGAAGAAAACTTAAAAACAGGAGCAAGTTCTGAAGTTATAGGCCAATATTGACTATACTGTTAAATGTCAGTCACATTCAATCTGTGAACGTGTTTCATGTTCAGATTTGACCGACTGGTGACTCAGAGAAGGAGTGTGGTTGTTGACACACTGCAACAATCAAATGCAACACCCACAAACATCCATCCATGTAAATTTTAAAGCACCTGAATATCCTGGAGGAGAACCTGCAGGAGCTGCTCGTCACAGGGATGTTGGCAGCAGAGGACAGATGATCATCCAGCTCAGTGGTGATGGAGACACAAGGAGCACCTGTCACCCGTCACCCATGTCGAGGTTGAGCGTCAAACAATGTGCTGACATCCAATGAGAGATGTCAGAAAGACGCAGAGATTCATGCTGCCACATGGGTTTTAGTAAAGAAACAGGCCAGCAGGCTGCAGGTCCAGCAGGCAGCAGGTCCAACGGACAGCAGGTCCAACGGATAGCAGGTCTAACAGACAGCAGGTCTAACGGACAGCAGGTCTAACGGACAGCAGGTCCAGCAGGCAGCAGGTCTAACAGACAGCAGGTCTAACGGACAGCAGGTCTAACAGACAGCAGGTCTAATGGACAGCAGGTCTAACGGACAGCAGGTCCAGCAGGCAGCAGGTCTAATGGACAGCAGGTCTAACAGACAGCAGGTCTAACAGACAGCAGGTCTAATGGACAGCAAGTCTAACAGACAGCAGGTCCAGCAGGCAGCAGGTCTAATGGACAGCAGGTCTAATGGACAGCAGGTCCAACGGACAGCAGGTCCAACAGACAGCAGGTCTAACAGACAGCAGGTCCAGCAGGCAGCAGGTCTAACGGACAGCAGGTCCAGCAGGCAGCAGGTCTAATGGACAGCAGGTCTAACGGACAGCAGGTCTAATGGACAGCAGGTCTAACGGACAGCAGGTCCAGCAGGCAGCAGGTCTAATGGACAGCAGGTCTAACAGACAGCAAGTCCAGCAGGCAGCAGGTCTAATGGACAGTCTGCTGCTCGAGGAAAAAGGGCCTGTCTGTGTGGAGTTTGCATGTTCTCCCTGTGTTCACCTGGGGTATCCTCCATAAAATACCCCCACTAAAAACATGCTTACCACCTAATGGTGATGAAAGAAAACTGGGTCCCTGGGTGCCGGTCGGATGGCAGCCCACTGCTCCTGGTCTGCCACAGAGGAAGGACGACCAGGATTGGTTAAAGGCGAAAGAAAAATTTCACCAGTGCATGGCGTGTGTGTGCATGTGGATGTGTTGTGTGACCAATAAAGGGGATTGTTCCTCCGATTCTTCTTCTTCAGGTCTAACGGACAGCAGGTCCAGCAGGCAGCAGGTCCAGCAGGCAGCAGGTCTAACGGACAGCAGGTCCAGCAGGCAGCAGGTCTAACGGACAGCAGGTCCAGCGGGCAGCAGGCTGTGTGATCCAGCAGATGAAGGCCAATTTGCTGCAGCAGCAGGAACTCGGTGTCGTCAGCACAGTTGGATGGTCACAGTAATCAGGATTAATGTCCTGATGGTGTCTCAGTGCTGCAGCGAGTCTCCACCTGAACGAGGGAACCTCTGAACAGCAGCCTGAAACCTGAAACCATCTACTGTCACCTTCTCTGTATGCTTACATCTGAACTCATCTGTATTTTTTATATCACCACTGAATCAGAATAGATGGTTTTGGTTTGGCAGCACTTGGTTGAGCCTCAGCTCTGGAACCGGCTGTCCTGTACACGAGCTGCTCAGCACAACAACGCCATCTTTGTCCTAAAGTCCGAAAGCAGACCGACAGTAGCACTATTACACAACTCACTTTGCCTGCAGAGCATCGTGGGTGAAGAGAACGAGGAGTGTTTTCATGATGTGGAGTTTATGAAGTGGTTTGGGGCCTTTAGTGATACTGTAGTTTATGTCTGCAGGTAATTTAAAGAAAACATGACGCTTATTTTGGAGTTTTCATGAATTCAGAAAAGCGCCGTGTTGTTTCCATGCAGACTCTTTCGGAGGTGAGATGAACTCGTCTTTTGGATCTGATGGTTTTCAGCTGCAGACTGAGGAGCACTGTGACTCTCAGCACAGGACTGTGACGGTACGGGACAGATCGTAAGACCTGAACCTGAGTCAGGTCTCTTTGATAAGAAGCTTCGTGAAGCATCAAGCAACAGAAAATCTTTTATTCGATTTTAGCCACATAGCCTTTTTTTCTTGACTTAGTGAAAGCTGTACCATCAGGTTTGTTGGCGGCAGGAAAAGTTTTATCAAAGCCAGAGTTTACAGGTGAGATGACAGAGAGCCCTTCCATCAACTGAACTACAGTTTACTATGATTGTCATTATGCACCAGAAGGTTTCGCAACACCAGATGTACAAATGAACCACAGCTAGAAGCAATTTACAACATGCACTTCATGAAGAAAGATTGCATAGCTCTTCACTGTTTTGCCCTTTAAAACTGTGCTTTCTCAAAAGAACCCGGTCACTGGATCTGGCCTTTCTGCAAAGCACTGAAGTCAGAAAAGCCCTGTTCTGTCTCCTCCAGTGTCTCCAAATGTGTCTCAGAAGAGCAAAAGTCCAGAGGAGACATCCAAGCTGCTGCAGAGAGGCTCTCTTGGTATAAAAATAGCCCCATCTTGGATTATGACTCCTCATCTGCCTCCAAAGGGTTTAGAAGTAATTAAAGAGAAACATTGCATGCAGTAACAACTTGTCTCTGAAATGTCCCCGCTGTCTCTAAGATGCTAAATTGGCAAGAAAATGCCTGTGCTTCTGTGAGTCCAGACCAGAGTCCGTGTCAGGTCTCGGGATCTGCCGGGGAGGAAGGCTCTCCGCCGGCGATAGAAAGGACAGGCACTGAGTCGAGGTGGGTCTGAGGTTCAGGTGGAGGTGGAGTCTGAAGGTGAAGACCAGGTGGACTGGGAACAGGATCAAAGCGAGACGTCTGTCCTCTGCAGGAACTCGGCAGACCTCATATTCGTATGTGGAAGTTACTGCAGACGAGAACAAAAAAACATGGTGAGTTCAACACTGTCTCAGACAGGAGAGAGAATCCGCTGTAACTCCATGAAATCAACTGACTGCTGTGATGGGAAATGTATGCAGCGTTTGAATGGAGGAATAAACAGGATGGAGGTGTTGGTTCAGCCAATCAAACAGATTTACAGGTCAACACCACCTCAGAGTGTACTGAGGTGTGTGTCGTGTGATTCTAGCTGCAACCACATCATCAGTGGAGGGACTGAAACTCTACACCAGAGAAACATTTATTTACTTTGGAGCTTGAACACTTTATTTCTGCTGTCAGTAGAAGTAACTTGATTGTAGAGCTCTGCGTCTGACAAACCTCCACCTCTGTCACTCAAACTGGACTCCTGCTACCTGAAGCAACAAGGCTGTTGATGGTCTGAATGAAGCGACGTTCATTCAAACATTCCCACACTCGGCTAACTTGTTCCCAGTTCGTCTTTAACTCTGCAGGCCCTCCTCCATCCTAACCACTCATCAGCTGTCTGTCGAGCTCCCCGGTCATCCGGGTCCTGGTTATTCAGGAGGGTTGAATCGAGGGAAACTGGGTTCAACTTGAAAAAGTTTCTCCTCTCATGCAGGAGACTGGTGGAGAATCCAAAGCATTCAGCTTCTGTGGAATCATGGGTTCGTTATCCTTGGTGCCACTTGGCCCATTAGTGCTCCTGGCTGGCTCCTGGAGTCACCTGGGCCAGGTGTAAACATCAGTCGTTATGGTTATCTCTTGTGAAGTGTGAACAGTGGTTAAGGGGACGAAAGGACGGCATTGTAGGTGGGGGATAAGTGGTGTCATAGACCTCCTCCTCTACTGAGGGATGGTTTCTCTTTATCGTCATCTCTATCTTTGCATAAAGACATCTGTCAAACATCTGTTCTCCTGAGTGCCCCTTACCTTTCAGGTGGAGGTGAGCTGAGGAGTCGGAATACCTGTGTTGAGCCACATGTTTGTTTAATGGTGGTGTAGTTTCCTGATGTACAAGTCAGAGCATTCATCACTTATCCTCCACCTGCAATGGCGTCCTTTATCCCCTCCCAGCTTTAACAAAGATTCTCAGTTGGCGTCATGTGACAAGTCCAACACCTGTTGTTCATACCTGGCCTCAGGTGATTCCAACCACTCTAAAGACCGCTGTTACACAGCCAGGACCTGCATTGATCCAAGTGGTATCAATGACCTCGATAAGACGTCAAATACCAGGGAAACCCCATCAGTCAGTTAGAAGTGAAGAAGCCCCTTGGATGAGAACACGTTTTCGAGTCCCGCTACCCTCGAAAACATCACTGGGTCAAGGAAAGATGCAGGATATAAACAACGGGCAAGAAAACCATCAGTTTCTCTAGTCCTGCAGCGAGGATCAGATGTGACTCTGGTATTTTTGTCAAAGTTCATAGAAGCGCTGAGCGTCAGAGATGATCATACCTCAGGAAGTCAGGAGCTTTTGAGATCATGTTCTCGAAGTCGGCGAAGGAGAGCTTGTTGTCTCCGTCGAGGTCGGCCTCCTCGATGGCTTTGTCACATACCAGAGTGACCTCTTCTGGTGTCAGCTCTCCTTTGGTCAGTTTGTTCAGAGTCTTCTCCAGGTCCTCTTTACAGATGAAGTTGTCCCTGTTATAGTCTGGACCACAAGCAGCAGATTGCACTCAGAAAAAAACATCTGCTGATCAACATTTCATCACCGTCACATTACCTGTTTTCACATATGACAAGAAGAAAAGCTGAACCTGTGGACACAGTTTAAATCCTCAACTGTATTTAAAATTCTAGTGAAAATCCCAAAATTTGAACAAATGTCTTCACACTAGAGCTGTTATCTTAACGCTGAGATAAGATAATGTGTCACTCAGTGTTTGCTGGGTCTCAGGGTGAAGACCTCGGTCTGGACCAGCTCTGTATGGAAAGTGTCCTGAGACCACCTCTGTTGTGATTTGATGCTCTGCAAATAAAACTGAATTGAATTGAACATTTTTTTGAGGTTTCACATTAATATAATTCCATGGCCACTTTATTAGGTACGCCTAAATATAACCCAGTACTTTCTAATTAAATAAAGAAGTTGTTGTTGGCACTGTCAGAGGTATTAATGAAACTGACTGCATTACTTGGGGGGGGGGGGGGCAACATTAGCAACACATCTTACCGTATATCTTGAAGGCGTATATGGTCTTGAGCTCTCTGGGTGAGGTTTCACAGAGAGCAGAAAACATGTCCACGAAGTCATTGAAGCTGAGGTTCCCCTGTCCGTCCTCCGAGAACGTCTCCACGATTCTGTCTCTGAACGGGTTCTCCTGTCAGGACACGAACACACAGAACAACGCTTACGACGACATGCTAACAGTCGTCCACAGCCGGCCGGAGCTGCTCTCTGTCGTCTCTGTACGGGACCTTTTACTGAAGCCTCGTTCAACATCAGACTCAGACTCGGACTTCAGCAACGCTCAGCTCATTCTGCCGGCCTGTTTGCTTCACTCCATGAATGTTTTTGTACGAGCCAACATTAAATCACATCTCCCTGCGTCGTCATGGTGATACACGATGAGTGCTGATAGGTCTGCCTCAGGCTCAGCTGTAAATCGTCCCTCTCGGTCTGGACATCATGATGTTAATTATCGTCTGGAGGTCGGTGCTGGAGGTCACAGCTCCACACTGAGGTGGCTGGGACCTGATGGAGCAGCGGTAACACATCCTGCTTCATCATTGGCTGAAGAAGATCCAGACGTCCAGATGAAACAACAGTGCAACGAGCAGAAACATCCGTAACGATGTGGTTCACACGTTCGTGAACTCGAGTCCTCTGATGTTTCATCCAGCACGACCAGAGAGACAAGTCTTCTGTCTCTGAGCTCATAACGACACGGTTGGAGGTTCAAACCCCATGTCCGTCTCTCTGAGTGGAGTCTGTACGTTCTCCTTGTTCCTACACAGGAAGATACTTCTGCCAGATTCTCCAAGAACTGCTTCTGTGCTGGACATGTCAAAGGTAGAGGACAGATTTCTCCACGTCACGTTTTATTAAACATGTTGTACATGAGTGTGGAATTACCTTAAACATGTCGGCTTTCTCCGGCCAGCAGGGGGCGATGCCACCAAGAAGTCCAGCTGCATGGACACTCATGAGAAAACGATCCTATCCTGTTTCTTGATTTATGAGCTTAGTAAACAGTTTCTAACAAGTTTCTGGTCTGAATCCCGCATCCTCTCAAGTGCAGCATGATGCTCATTTAGTAAATTTTGGCCACATTTAATGTAAAATAGACCATAAAGCAGGTTATGCTTTAGGCCGTGGATGCCTCGCGCGTGTCCTCCGGTCCTCAATCAGATCCAATCAGGATAGAGACGTAGAAGTGTGTAACCATGGCAGCTCCACCTTCTTCTTCAAGTATGGTCACTTCTGGCACCAACAACCAAGATGGCATTGACCACAAACTCCAAACTGTAGTCCACAAGCCAGTAGGTGACGTATGGTGGCACCATCCACTATTAATCATAGCGAGTCTGGTTTTTAACTTCTAGCAAATGTTGTTAATGAGCTGTCGCTGAGTAGCTAATTAGCTAGCCTGCTAGCTTTTCCTTCTAAATGTTTGTTTGGTGACTCATTCAACAAGCTGATGTGCAGAACAAGACGTGATCACGTTCGTAAGAATTAGCACGATGCTAATGTGAGCCGTGTTTCAGAGTCTGTGCTACTTTGCAGCTGGCTGCTGATTGGTTCATTGTGATCGTCTGCTCTGCCTATGATTCGGCCTTACATTACTGAACGTCTTCATCCCTGTGGACAGACAGCTGACAGTATAATGTCCGTTTATAACAAAACATAGAATCTAAATGTCTCCCGTCAGGACACGAACAACACGTTCACCAAGTATCAGCTGTACCTTCAGTTCAGGCATGGTGACGATGAGGGTCAGAGGAACCTTGATGTCGGGGCTGTTGGTGTAGTCCAGCGGCACTAAATGTGGAGCCAGCTCGCGGTATCGGCCGTGTAACCTGCATCACAGCACAGGACAGGAGACACAACATTACAGCTGCAGCGTCATCATGGAGGTCTCAGTCTGTCCAGCACTGCGCTCGAGCTGAACCCGATGACTGAGATGAAATGTGGTTCAGACTTTCACGTTCCCTCAGGATGAGCTGGAATAACGGCAGCCATCCTCTGACTGTTCATCTAGCGCCATCGTCAGGTCAACGCTTGAAAGGTCAACTCTGTCTGTGTTCTGTCCACTCAGCCGTTAGCAAACAGCAGTGATGTCGTTCAGAGCGTTGACACAGGAAGTCCAACGATCACTGAAGACATCACAGTTCATCCAGAGGGAACACGAACGTCTGAACAAGAGTCCATCACACTCATTGAACAGCTGCTCAGAGGCTTCACTGACTGACACTGAGACTGACAGAGGGACAGGCTGAGACAGACAGGCTGAGAGACAGACAGAGAGACAGACAGACTGACAGATAGACAGGCTGAGAGACAGAGGGACAGGCTGAGAGACAGACTGACAGAGGGACAGGCTGAAAGACAGAGAGACAGGCTGAGAGACAGACTGACAGAGAGACAGACAGACAGAGGGACAGGCTGAGAGACAGACTGACAGAGAGACAGACAGACAGAGGGACAGGCTGAGAGACAGACTGACAGAGAGACAGACTGACAGAGAGACAGACAGACAGAGGGACAGACTGACAGAGAGACAGACAGACAGACAGACAGACAGACAGACAGACAGACAGACAGACAGACAGACAGAGGGACAGGCTGAGAGACAGACAGACAGAGGGACAGGCTGAGAGAGAGACAGACTGACAGAGAGAGGGACAGGCTGAGAGACAGACTGACAGAGAGACAGACAGACAGACAGAAGGACAGGCTGAGAGACAGACTGACAGAGAGACAGACAGACAGACAGACAGACAGACAGACAGACAGACAGACAGAGGGACAGGCTGAGAGACAGACTGACAGAGAGACAGACAGAGGGACAGGCTGAGAGAGAGACTGACAGACAGACAGACAGACAGACAGACAGACAGACAGACAGACAGACAGACAGACAGACAGACAGAGGGACAGGCTGAGAGACAGACAGACAGACAGACAGACAGACAGACAGACAGACAGACAGAGGGACAGGCTGAGAGACAGACTGACAGAGAGACAGACAGACAGAGGGACAGGCTGAGAGACAGACTGACAGAGAGAGGGACAGGCTGAGAGACAGACAGACAGACAGACAGACAGACAGACAGACAGACAGAGGGACAGGCTGAGAGACAGACTGACAGAGAGACAGACAGAGGGACAGGCTGAGAGACAGACTGACAGAGAGAGGGACAGGCTGAGAGACAGACAGAGGGACAGGCTGAGAGACAGACTGACAGAGAGACAGACAGAGGGACAGGCTGAGAGACAGACAGACAGACAGACAGACAGACAGACAGACAGACAGACAGACAGACAGAGGGACAGGCTCAGAGACAGACTGACAGAGAGACAGACAGACAGAGGGACAGGCTGAGAGACAGACTGACAGAGGGACAGGCTGAGAGACAGACTGACAGAGAGACAGACAGACAGAGGGACAGGCTGAGAGACAGACTGACAGAGAGACAGACAGACAGAGGGACAGGCTGAGAGACAGACAGACAGACAGACAGACAGACAGACAGACAGACAGAGGGACAGGCTGAGAGACAGACTGACAGACAGACAGACAGACAGACAGAGGGACAGGCTGAGAGACAGACTGACAGAGAGACAGACAGAGGGACAGACAGACAGACAGACAGACTGACAGAGAGACAGACAGACAGGCTGAGAGACAGAGGGACAGGCTGAGAGAGAGACAGACAGAGAGACAGACAGACAGAGGGACAGGCTGAGAGACAGACTGACAGAGAGACAGACAGACAGGCTGAGAGACAGAGGGACAGACTGAGAGAGAGACAGACAGGCTGAGAGACAGACAGACTGACAGAGAGACAGACAGGCGGAGAGACAGGCTGAGACAGACTGAGAGACAGACAGACAGACAGGCTGAGAGACAGACTGACAGGCTGAGACAGACAGACAGACAGACAGACAGACAGACAGACAGACAGACAGACAGGCTGACAGACAGACAGACAGACAGACAGACAGACAGACAGACAAGCTGAGAGACAGACAGACAAACAGAGACAGACATGTCCTCCTTGGACAGTCCTGGTTTGTGGTTCAGTGTTTTGGCTAAGGACACTCTGTCCACCAGCCAACCTTGAACCTCCCCCCAGCTTTAAAGTCCAACATGTTGACAGCGAGGGGACTCTGTGGACATCACAGCGTCCACACGTGCAGCAAACATCAACCATCTACCTGCAGACATCAGGACGAAGCCGTTCAAAGACATGAACTCACCGCAGGACTTCTTTCCTGGTGAAGAAGGTGCAGTCCTGCAAGCAGACAGACAGTGAGAGTGAGACGGACAGAGTGAGAGTGAGACACAGGGCTGCTGGTCCTCAGGGAGGATCTGCTTTCACAGCATCGCTCAGCCGGACAGCAGCAGCAGCAGCATCACATGCAGCAGGATGCAGAGGAGGCTGGAGCTCAGCCAATCAGCAGCAGGAGACACATCCTGCCCGTGCCCTCCTTCTGTTGTCTCCTCTGCCGAGCTGCAGACTAACGCCTGAATTAAGCCGATGGATCTCCAGAGGACATCCATCTTCATCATGCCTGAGAAAAACTGATCTCTGCTCTAGTGAACGTCATTTATTGGCGGGATAAATCCGCGCCCGCGCGCTCTAAAGGCCGCACACGGTGCAGTTCGTCACCTGATACGCCTCCAGCTGCTCATCGGTGAAGGTTGTCTGCTTGTTGCCCATCCTGCTCTGCTGATTCTCCCATCACAGAGCTGCATCACACTGCGAGTCACCGCTGATCTGAGATCTGCTCACATCCGTTCAGGACGACATGTTCCAACATCCACACTCCCGATCCGGGTTTTATCCCGGTCTGTCCTGGTCGCAGAGCTCTCAGCTGCCGTTTCAGCGCAGAGGAAGAGGTGATTTTTACGCCTCGGCGGCGCGGAGAGGAGGCGGCGCGGGGAGCAGCGTGCTGCCTTCAGGTGCTGTTCGTACAGCTCGCTTTCAGAAGAGGTCGAACGGTCAAATGTCCAGATTGGACATGATTATATCAGAGTGTGTGCGTCCATCTGTGTTCAAACACACATAAATGAATAAGACGTCATGAAAAATCAAATAATTAGACTTCAATATTTCACAATTCAAGCTAATTCAAATAATTCATCAAAGTACCTTTTCTCATTTTAAACTGAGACTTCTGTTTTATAATCTTACTTTTCAGGAAGTCAATAAGCCCCACCCTTCATATTTTAACCAATCATGAAGATGTGAGGGATCTCTGTCGGCTGTCAATCATTTAGATCTGAGGTTAAAAACGCTTTGGATCTGTTTTTCTGTCGGGGTGTTCACGTCACTGAAGATTATGATTTGTATGACAGCTCCTGAAGGCAGCACGGAGTGTGACGACGCTGCACAGCGCTTGCGCACACAATATGTGCGGTG
>NC_092056.1:470448-477948 GCF_039877785.1 Chaetodon trifascialis
CTGAGAACGCCAGCAGACGTATCGCCGAGTACGCCTTCGAGTACGCCAGAAACAACCAAAGGAGCAGCGTGACGGCCGTCCACAAGGCCAACATCATGTGAGTCCAGCAGGTTCAGTGACGTCACTGAAGTGGTTTTAAACTTCTTGACAGCTTATTTTATATTTTCATCCAAACGTCTTTTTAAAAATTTTTAAATTAAATTGAAAGGATTTTTATCGATTCCTCCCACAGACCAAAAACATGCTCATTAGGTTAATTGATGACTCTAAATTGTCCTTAGGTGTGAATGTGAGTGTGATAGTTTGTTTGTCCTTACATGTGGCCCTGCAATCGACTGGCGACCGGTTCAGGGTGTACCCCGCCTCTCACCCATTGTAGCTGGGATAGGCTCCAGCCCCCCGCAACCCCGAAAGGGATAGGCGGTATAGATAATGGATGGATGGATGGATGGATTTTTATCGAGCATCAGAACCAGTGGCGGATGCAGAACGTGACCGATGGGCGGGCCTGATCACCACTTCGCCAAATTTGATAAGGGGTGTGTGTGTGTGTGTGTGTGTGTGTGTGTGTGTGTGTGTGTGTGTGTGTGTGTGTGTGTGTGTGTGTGTGTGTGTGTGTGTGTGTGTGTGTGTGTGTGTGTGCGCACGCACGCGCGCGCACACACACCTTATTGCGCGCACACACATCAAGTATTTGACCAATCACGTGCGGCTTGAACGGAAAAAAGTCGAGAAAAATACGAAAACAAAACAAAAAAAAAAGCCCATCGCTCTCTGGCTCCAATCGTTCACTTCAAACCGACACACCGACACATCAATACTGTGTTACGCTAGAAAGTGTTCAGCACCTACCTAATAGAGGGTTTGGGGCTTAATCCCCGATTATTATTATTATCATTATTATTATTAAACTGGGCTGTTAAACATGCAGTTTAAATGGAGTTTGAAGGAAGGAAGAGAAATCGTCTCGTCGTCTTGAATGAAGTGGGTGGCTGGAGTGGAGGAAACACATGTGAACGCAGTTTATGCACCTTTACTATTCATGAAAAAAAAAAGAGTTCATGGCATGCACGTCCATGCCTCGAAAAATGAATTCAATCCACGGTGCTCGTTTTATTTAATTTTTTTTTTTTTGAATTTCTGACTGGGCGGGCAAGCTGTCAATCTGGGCGGGCATACGCCCGCCCATGCCCACCCGTAGCTCCGCCCCTGATCAGAACATCGAGCTTCTGTCAGGATTGATGAAAACACTGAGGTTGGCGTCACGCCTGAATGAACGCCTCGCTATTGTAGGTTGATTTATGATCACATGAACGCATCCGTAGACCAGCAGAGACAGTGCGTGTGTCTGTAGTTCAGACTGAAGGATGCTGAGTCGCTCTGATGCGTTCAGGGTCCGTCTTTTGGAAAATGTTCAGACACATTAATCACTCAGCTGTTCACGTGAGAAGTGACAGATTGTGAAGAATGAAAAGAGAGCTGAGAGAGGTCAAACTCCGCCCACATTTGCACCTGCATGCAGCTGACCAGTCACAGCCAGGGGTGCGTGTCATCAGTCGTCACACAGACCTGAAGTCAGAAAGGTGTGTTCCTGTAATGTCTCAGTCACAGGTAATGCTGCAGCAGGGGGCGCCATTTCATGAACTCTGTCTGTCTGTGCAGGAGAATGTCAGATGGTCTGTTCCTGAGGAAATGTCGTGAGGTGGCCGAAAACTTCAAAGACATCAAGTTCACCGAGATGTACCTGGACACGGTTTGCCTCAACGTAAGTCCATCAACAAGAAGAGTCCAGTCAGAGTCCGGCCAGAGACCAGCCAGAGAAGAGCTAGAGTCCAGCCAGAGTCCAGCCAGAGAAGAGCTAGAGTCCAGCCAGAGAAGAGCTAGAGTCCAGCCAGAGAAGAGCCAGAGTCCAGCCAGAGAAGAGCCAGAGTCCAGCCAGAGAAGAGCCAGAGTCCAGCTAGAGAAGAGCTAGAGTCCAGCCAGAGAAGAGCCAGAGTCCAGCCAGAGAAGAGCTAGAATCCAGCCAGAGAAGAGCTAGAATCCAGCCAGAGTCCAGCCAGAGAAGAGCCAGAGTCCAGCTAGAGAAGAGCTAGAGTCCAGCCAGAGAAGAGCCAGAGTCCAGCCAGAGAAGAGCCAGAGTCCAGCCAGAGAAGAGATAGAGTCCAGCCAGAGAAGAGCCAGAGTCCAGCCAGAGAAGAGCCAGAGTCCAGCCAGAGAAGAGCCAGAGTCCAGCCAGAGTCCAGCTAGAGATGAGCTAGAGTCCAGCCAGAGTCCAGCCAGAGAAGGGATAGAGTCCAGCCAGAGAAGAGATAGAATCCAGCCAGAGAAGAGCTAGAGTCCAGCTAGAGATGAGCTAGAGTCCAGCCAGAGAAGAGCTAGAGTCCAGCCAGAGAAGAGCCAGAGACCAGCCAGAGATGAGCTAGAGTCCAGCCAGAGTCCAGCCAGAGTCCAGCCAGAGTCCAGCCAGAGTCCAGCCAGAGAAGAGCCAGAGTCCAGCCAGAGAAGAGCCAGAGTCCAGCCAGAGAAGAGCCAGAGTCCAGTCAGAGTCCAGCCAGAGAAGAGTCAGACTCTCAACAAAAGTGAACCAGGCCCAGCCAGACTCAAACAGACTGAACTGGACTCAAAGATCCTGACTGATCCAGACAGTCTGCAGTTGATCTTGTATTAAATCAGTTTCACTGAGCGTTCAGTGTTTTCTCTCGTGATCGTTTTAAGAATCGACCCTTTTTTTGACGTGTCCTGATGGTCTTGGACTTTCAGATGGTTCAGGATCCCACCCAGTTTGACGTACTGGTCATGCCCAACCTGTACGGAGACATTCTCAGGTCAGTTTGTTGTCAATGGACAGCGTTTGTCTTTGTCTTCATCAGTGCTGTGAGGACTCAGCATTCTGGTTTGTCTTCCAGTGATCTGTGCGCCGGTCTGATCGGAGGACTCGGAGTCACGCCCAGCGGGAACATCGGTGCCAATGGAGTCGCCATATTTGAATCGGTCAGTTTGCCTTTGATTCTGTGTTTGAGTTATTTCGTCAATGAAAAGGTCACACTGAACTTCTGACTCTAGAGGGTTCAGTGCCATCGACTGATCATCGATCGATCAAACTTTGACTGATTGTCAAACTGCTTTCATACACACATCAGTTGGACGTCAGTCTCAGAGATCATGTGTCTGACAAACATGGCGTCTGTTTGAGGTAGCAGGGAGCTGATTGGTCCATTGCTGTTTTCACTCTACATGCTGCCACTGGGTGGCGTCATTACAGAGCACAAAGTGTGTTTCTATGCAGACGACACACGACTGAACATCTGTGCTGAACCAGATGATGCTGCAGCTGCAGACTCCATCACTGACCGTCTGTTCATCAGTAAATCAATGGATGAGAAAGAATCTCTTCAAGTGAAATGAGACAAACTGAAATCCTGCTAGTCTGCCTGAAACAAAGAGAGAAATGCTCTTTAATAATCTGTGAGATTAGCTCTCTGGAACGTGTGTTTGCTCCACCTGCAGGTTCACGGCACCGCCCCCGACATCGCTGGCATGGACATGGCGAACCCCACCGCCCTGCTGCTCAGTGCCGTCATGATGCTGCGTCACATGGGTCTCCATGACTACGGCAACAAGATCCAGACGGCCTGTTTCGACACCATCAGAGACAAGAAGGTGAGAAGCTTCTCAGGTGTGCAGGTGACACAGGTGAGGCTCCTTTGTGCCTCAGTAAGTTGGAATGATTGATTTGTTCCACTGACTTCAGACCAGCCTGCGTCTCTGAGGTAGCTCACATGTTGCAGTGGACACAGCTAACGGGCTACGTTAGCTTCGTCCCATTTGGGCAGTGCATCTGGGTCACGAGACTTTTTTTTTCTTTTGTTTAATGTCACATGAGGCCCATAAATCAGAATCAGGTTTTCACACTGAAGGAACTAAACACAGTGAGAAGAGACAAAGACACAAGAAAAAGTCTGACGTCCACATGAAAACAGACAAAAAACAATAATGAATTTAGAAATAATGAATCTTGATTCACACTGACAACATTCAGCTGTTCACACAGCTTCACTTTCACTGTTTGCTACTAGTTTCTCTGTTAGCCTCTGTTAGCTTCTGTTAGCCTCTGTTAGCCTTTCATAACCCCTGTTAGCTTCAGTTAGCCTCTGTTATCTTCTGTTAGCCTCTGTTATCTTCTGTTAACCTCTGTTAGCCTTTCTTAGCCTCTGTTATCTTCTGTTAGCCTCTGTTAGCCTTTCTTAGCCTCTGTTATCTTCTGTTAGCCTCTGTTAGCCTTTCTTAACCTCTGTTAGCTTCTGTTATTCTGTTATCTTCTGTTAGCCTCTGTTAGCCTTTCTTAACCTCTGTTAGCTTCTGTTATTCTGTTATCTTCTGTTAGCCTCTGTTATCTTCTGTTAACCTCTGTTAGCCTTTCTTAGCCTCTGTTATCTTCTGTTAGCGTCTGTTAGCCTTTCTTAGCCTCTGTTATCTTCTGTTAGCTTCTGTTAGCCTTTCTTAACCTCTGTTAGCTTCTGTTATTCTGTTATCTTCTGTTAGCCTCTGTTATCTTCTGTTAGCCTCTGTTACCCTTTCTTAGCCTCTGTTATCTTCTGTTAGCTTCTGTTAGCCTTTCCTAACCTCTGTTAGCTTCTGTTATTCTGTTATCTTCTGTTAGCCTCTGTTAGCCTTTCTTAGCCTCTGTTATCTTCTGTTAGCGTCTGTTAGCCTTTCTTAGCCTCTGTTATCTTCTGTTAGCTTCTGTTAGCCTTTCTTAACCTCTGTTAGCTTCTGTTATTCTGTTAGCCTCTGTTATCTTCTGTTAGCTTCTGTTAGCCTTTCTTAACCTCTGTTAGCTTCTGTTAGCCTCTGTTATCTTCTGTTAGCCTCTGTTAAACTCTGTTAGCTTCTGTTAGCCTCTATTAGCTTCTGTTAGCCCATGTTAGTTTCTGTCAGTGTCTGTTGGGTTCTTGTTGTTGAGCTGAATCTCAAAATATGTTGTAACCATGGAAACGTGTTGTTTGATGACCTCAGGTGCTGACGAAGGACCTGGGAGGAAACTCCAAGTGTTCAGAGTTCACAGACGACATCTGCCGGCGTGTCCGGGATCTGGACTGAAGCTGCCCTGGTGGAGCCGCTGTGGGCGCCCGAGTCTCCGCCCACCTGAACCACCGCGGCGCAGAGCCTCGCCTCCGCCCTCCTCCACCCTCCTCCCCCTGCCCGCTGGCTGCTTTGATGTCTCTGGGGCTGCGGGGACACAGTCAGCAGCTTCTGCTCTTTCTACTGTCCTCACACACAGGAAATATGTTTTTGGTGTAATGAGGTGATGACGTGGAGGGGGCGGGGCTTCTGCAGCAGCTACCTGAGTCGTTACCACAATGAAACATACGCACAAATGTCACATGACCAAGTTGGAATGGAGTGTTTTTACTCAAAGTATCTTCATCATACATTCATAGTAATCCTCGTATCAGCTCTGCTTCGTTGTGTGGACAGTTTGGACATTTGTTCTTTTTTAACAGTGACGCAGTTTAACTGAAAGCTCGTCTTATTTATTGTCTCCTGTGTCTGTCGCACGCTGCTCAGTTTCAGAGCTCCTCAAAGATAAACGATGTAAAAGACGAGAGCGCTGCTGTGTCTGTCTCTGCACCTTCACACGACGAAGACTGAGCCTCGTCTTCGTCCTCAGTTTGTGTTGCTGTCTCACAATCTGTCCTCACACTTCACTCCTGACGGCCTTTGTCCGTCCACGTGTCCTCCTCTCTTTACGGTCTTTCTGACTGGAGCCTCTGGGTCGTGTCCTCTGCTCTCTTCCCGTTGGCTCGCTGACCTGACGGTGCAGCTTCCACACAGGGTGTGGGGACATGTCCTCATTAAAGTCTCTGTCCCGCTGTCTCATTCCAGACCATGTCCTGAGGGCTTTGTCCCCTGGGTTTTGTCTGTCAGTCTGCTGTCCTCATAACTGACTTGGTGGAGCTTCTTGGAGCTGCAGGTAGGCTGACAGGTGAAACACACCTGAAGAGACGAAGTCCTACGTCTCTCTGAGGGAAATGAGCGTGAGACATAAACCAGCGAAGGTCAGAGGTCAATGATCTGATGTGCGTCTCTGTGAACCAGGAAGTTTCTAAACTCACAGCCCACCTCCCCTCACTCTGGTGACGTCATGGGCCTACGCCCCCGTTTCCTGAACGTGTCAAGCTGCTGGAGACGAGCGGAACGCACCGCAGCTTCACCTTCAAAATAAAAGATCAGGCTTTCTTCATGTATGATGTAAAACGTGTGGACGACTCCACTATGATCTGACCTGAGGTCTGTAAACTGCTCAGGTGGCCACATGTTTCTTCATTTAGAAGGTTTTCAAACGTTTGCAGTGACTGCAGCAGCTAGTTAAGGCTAACAGGATCCCAGCTAATGTCTGCATGTCAGACTTGGACATCTGCTTCCTGAAAGCTTTGAACACACACAACAGACATGAAACACACACCGTGTGATAAAAATACAAACGCTCTTACGTTTCTGTGAAGTAAATCTATTTATGATGCCACCCTGCAGTAATTAATCATCACATCTAATGAGGAAAAAAAAATCAAATGACAGCCCGTCAATAGTGTTACCAGACAGCAAATATTTAAAGGAAACTAACTGTCAAAGAAGAAATATTCACATCTGATAATTAAACTCAAAACTCAATGAACACATTGAATGAAAAGCAAAATGTTTTTAAGAATCATGAAAGACTGACCATTAATGAACAAAAACAGGCAGAATGACAAACAGTCAGCGATATTAGTTTATTTTTGGTTTGATTTAAAGCTGCAAAGAAGCAACTTACTGATTAATGGAGTAACTGTTTCAGCTCGAACTGCTCACTTACACTTTGAGAGGAAGTAGAACGTTTTCATCACGAGCTGTGATAAAGAAATCATCCTGAATAAGTGTCTCCAGTACAGAGAAACACGAGCACAGAAATAAACAACCTGAATTCTGGAAATAAAAGAAAGTTTGGTGCTGAGGAGACGAAAGAGTCGTTTTATTCTGAAAAGACCGAACCGGATGTGTGGTATGGTGTGTTCTGGTAACTTGACGCTGGAGCGTTTCCTGCTCCCTCGCGGTACTGTTTCAGTCGAACCCCGTACAGAACCAGTGTTCCCAGTAAAGGCAGCAGTGTCGGTGGTTCGCGGAGAGTTTGAGGAGGCCGGAGGTTCCGTTAATTGACCGGGAGTACCGGGACAGACGGCGGGAAATGGCGAAGACGTACGACTATCTGTTCAAACTGCTGCTGATCGGCGACAGCGGCGTCGGTAAGACCTGCCTGCTGTTCCGGTTCAGCGAGGACGCCTTCAACACCACCTTCATCTCCACCATCGGTGAGTCCCCGCCGGCCTGACGGTGCGCGAACCCGCTAACGACACGCCGGGCGCGGAGCTGCTACCCGAACCGAGAGTGGTGTTAGCCCCGGAGCTAACGGCCGCTGGTCAGTGCCAGCTCAGCGCCAGGTGACCTCTGACCCCACTGATC